>NC_068443.1:5348654-5371154 GCF_023373465.1 Oncorhynchus keta | reverse complement strand
CAGCAGCCTCCACTCTGACTCTCAATGATAGTGCCCATACAATACTGATATATTCACGGAAACACGATAGATCAGAGCAATTACACACGGTAAAATACAGTAAAAGTCGTCATTAAACTGTAAGAAAATGTATTTCTACTGTATTTTACTGTAATTACAAGGGATTAGAGCCCATCAGTTTGTTGTGTGCATATTACAGCATGTTAATGTAGGTGCTTCGAGAGGACTTATCAAAGATTTCCAAACAGGATGTGATTACAAAGGCAAACAGATCAAATGGACCTTTACAAGGTTTAAGACCTGCTGCCGCTCTGATCTGTCCCCTATATGTAATAATTAGGGAACTACTACCACCACAAATCACTTAAATTAGTACAGGACTCTCACTAACGGGTGCAACAAATATAGACAAGGCACGCCTTAAAATATGTTAATGAGCCAGTGATTCTTTCTCCTCCAATAATATTTCGCCCCACAATGCACCATCATTTACAGTATACTGCAGTAAATACATATTAAAACAGCAATACAGTACTTTTTTATCATTGAAAATACAATCCAGTAATTACTAATAGTGAATATCTAATAATATATTACAATTTATCCACTGATTTTCGGCGTTTTATATCACTTGCTTGTTACGCCTTAACAAAGGCCCGTGACTCAACTAACCTGTACCCCCGCACACTGACTCAGTACCGGTACCCCCTGTATAAAGCCTCATTTCTAACCTGTACCCCCGCACACTGACTCAGTACCGGTGCCCTCTGTATAAAGCCTCATTTCTAACCTGTACCCCCGCACACTGACTCAGTACCGGTACCCTCTGTATAAAGCCTCATTTCTAACCTGTACCCCCGCACACTGACTCAGTACCGGTGCCCTCTGTATAAAGCCTCATTTCTAACCTGTACCCCCGCACACTGACTCAGTACCGGTACCCTCTGTATAAAGCCTCATTTCTAACCTGTACCCTGCACACTGACTCAGTACCGGTACCCCTGTATAAAGACTCATTTCTAACCTGTACCCCGCACACTGACTCAGTACCGGTGCCCTCTGTATAAAGCCTCATTTCTAACCTGTACCCCCACTCACTGACTCAGTACCGGTGCCCTCTGTATAAAGCCTCATTTCTAACCTGTACCCCCGCACACTGACTCAGTACCGGTGCCCTCTGTATAAAGCCTCATTTCTAACCTGTACCCCCGCACACTGACTCAGTACCGGTGCCCTCTGTATAAAGCCTCATTTCTAACCTGTACCCCCGCACACTGACTCAGTACCGGTACCCCCTGTATAAAGCCTCATTTCTAACCTGTACCCTGCACACTGACTCAGTACCGGTGCCCTCTGTATAAAGCCTCATTTCTAACCTGTACCCCCGCACACTGACTCAGTACCGGTACCCTCTGTATAAAGCCTCATTTCTAACCTGTACCCCCGCACACTGACTCAGTACCGGTGCCCCTGTATAAAGCCTCATTTCTAACCTGTACCCCGCACACTGACTCAGTACCGGTGCCCCCTGTATAAAGCCTCATTTCTAACCTGTACCCCCGCACACTGACTCAGTACCGGTACCCTCTGTATAAAGCCTCATTTCTAACCTGTACCCCCGCACACTGACTCAGTACCGGTACCCTCTGTATAAAGCCTCATTTCTAACCTGTACCCCCGCACACTGACTCAGTACCGGTGCCCTCTGTATAAAGCCTAATTTCTAACCTGTACCCCCACACACTGACTCAGTACCGGTGCCCCCTGTATAAAGCCTCATTTCTAACCTGTACCCCCGCACACTGACTCAGTACCGGTACCCTCTGTATAAAGCCTCATTTCTAACCTGTACCCCCGCACACTGACTCAGTACCGGTACCCCCTGTATAAAGCCTCATTTCTAACCTGTACCCCCGCACACTGACTCAGTACCGGTGCCCCCTGTATAAAGCCTCATTTCTAACCTGTACCCCGCACACTGACTCAGTACCGGTACCCTCTGTATAAAGCCTCATTTCTAACCTGTACCCCCGCACACTGACTCAGTACCGGTGCCCCCTGTATAAAGCCTCATTTCTAACCTGTACCCCCGCACACTGACTCAGTACCGGTGCCCCCTGTATAAAGCCTCATTTCTAACCTGTACCCCCGCACACTGACTCAGTACCGGTGCCCCCTGTATAAAGCCTCATTTCTAACCTGTACCCCCGCACACTGACTCAGTACCGGTACCCCCTGTATAAAGCCTCATTTCTAACCTGTACCCTGCACACTGACTCAGTACCGGTGCCCCCTGTATAAAGCCTCATTTCTAACCTGTACCCTGCACACTGACTCAGTACCGGTACCCCCTGTATAAAGCCTCATTTCTAACCTGTACCCCCGCACACTGACTCAGTACCGGTACCCCTGTATAAAGCCTCATTTCTAACCTGTACCCCCGCACACTGACTCAGTACCGGTGCCCCCTGTATAAAGCCTCATTTCTAACCTGTACCCCCGCACACTGACTCAGTACCGGTGCCCCCTGTATAAAGCCTCATTTCTAACCTGTACCCCCGCACACTGACTCAGTACCGGTGCCCCCTGTATAAAGCCTCATTTCTAACCTGTACCCCCGCACACTGACTCAGTACCGGTGCCCCCTGTATAAAGCCTCATTTCTAACCTGTACCCCCGCACACTGACTCAGTACCGGTGCCCCTGTATAAAGCCTCATTTCTAACCTGTACCCCCGCACACTGACTCAGTACCGGTGCCCCCTGTATAAAGCCTCATTTCTAACCTGTACCCCCGCACACTGACTCAGTACCGGTACCCTCTGTATAAAGCCTCATTTCTAACCTGTACCCCCGCACACTGACTCAGTACCGGTACCCTCTGTATAAAGCCTCATTTCTAACCTGTACCCCGCACACTGACTCAGTACCGGTGCCCCCTGTATAAAGCCTCATTTCTAACCTGTACCCCCGCACACTGACTCAGTACCGGTGCCCCTGTATAAAGCCTCATTTCTAACCTGTACCCCCGCACACTGACTCAGTACCGGTACCCTCTGTATAAAGCCTCATTTCTAACCTGTACCCCCGCACACTGACTCAGTACCGGTGCCCCTGTATAAAGCCTCATTTCTAACCTGTACCCCCGCACACTGACTCAGTACCGGTACCCTCTGTATAAAGCCTCATTTCTAACCTGTACCCCCGCACACTGACTCAGTACCGGTACCCTCTGTATAAAGCCTCATTTCTAACCTGTACCCCCGCACACTGACTCAGTACCGGTACCCTCTGTATAAAGCCTCATTTCTAACCTGTACCCCCGCACACTGACTCAGTACCGGTGCCCCCTGTATAAAGCCTCATTATTGTTATTCTTATTGTGTTACTTTTTACTTATTACTTTTTATTTTAGTCTACTTGGTAAATATTTTCTTCTTCCTGAACTGAACTGTTGGTTAAGGGCTTGTAAGTCAGCATTCCACGGTAAAGTCTAAGCTTGTTGTATTCGGCGCATGTGACTCATAAAGTTTGATTTGATTTGATTGTGACTCCAGGGCCAAACAAATCAAAAGGAAGTGGCTAGCCACTCAGCCATTAAAGGTTTGAGACCTACTGCCACTCTGACCTGTCCCCTTATATGTAATTGTTAGGGAACTACCACCACATATCAAATTAGTACAAGGACTCTCACTAAAGGATGCAACAAATATAGCCTCTTACAAGACATGCCTCAAAATATATTAATACACGAGACACAACAAGACCATGCACCCACTAGTGGTCAAAAGATTGTTGGAATGTGGTACTGTATTCTGAATTACAGTAAATTACTGGCAGCAATTGGCCAGTTAAGTTACTGTAGAATTTCAGGACAACGTTTGTAGAATTCCTAAAATACAGTATATTACGTGCGGGTACAGCATCCTCACTCACTGGTGCAACAAATATAGACTAACAGTGAAACACTTCCTCAGAGGCCCTTCCCAACAATGCAGAGTTAAAGATACAAAAAGTATATATACATTTGAAATAGTGACACGAGAAGTGAATGAATACACAGTGAATAACGAATAACAATAATGAGTGAAAATAACATGGTTATATACAGGGATTACCAGTACTGAGTCATTGTGCAGGGGTATGAGGTAATAACATGGTTATATACAGGGAGTACCAGTACTGAGTCATTGTGCAGGGGTATGAGGTAATAACATGGTTATATACAGGGAGTACCAGTACTGAGTCATTGTGCAGGGGTATGAGGTAATAACATGGTTATATACAGGGAGTACCAGTACTGAGTCATTGTGCAGGGGTATGAGGTAATAACATGGTTATATACAGGGAGTACCAGTACTGAGTCATTGTGCAGGGGTATGAGGTAATAACATGGTTATATACAGGGAGTACCATCATTGTGCTGTGCAGGGGTATGAGGTAATAACATGGTTATATACAGGGAGTACCAGTACTGAGTCATTGTGCAGGGGTATGAGGTAATAACATGGTTATATACAGGGAGTACCAGTACTGAGTCATGGTTATATACAGGGTACTGAGTATGTGGTTATATACAGGGGTGCAGGGGTATGAGGTCATTGTGCAATAACATGGTTATATACAGGAGTACCAGTACTGAGTCATTGTGCAGGGGTATGAGGTAATAACATGGTTATATACAGGGAGTACCAGTACTGAGTCATTGTGCAGGGGTATGAGGTAATAACATGGTTATATACAGGGAGTACCAGTACTGAGTCATTGTGCAGGGGTATGAGGTAATAACATGGTTATATACAGGGAGTACCAGTACTGAGTCATTGTGCAGGGGTATGAGGTAATAACATGGTTATATACAGGGAGTACCAGTACTGAGTCATTGTGCAGGGGTATGAGGTAATAACATGGTTATATACAGGGAGTACCAGTACTGAGTCATTGTGCAGGGGTATGAGGTAATAACATGGTTATATACAGGGAGTACCAGTACTGAGTCATTGTGCAGGGGTATGAGGTAATAACATGGTTATATACAGGGAGTACCAGTACTGAGTCATTGTGCAGGGGTATGAGGTAATAACATGGTTATATACAGGGAGTACCAGTACTGAGTCATTGTGCAGGGGTATGAGGTTATATAAGGGAGTACCATGGTCATATATACAGGGAGTACCAGTACTGAGTCATTGTGCAGGGGTATGAGGTAATAACATGGTTATATACAGGGAGTACCAGTACTGAGTCATTGTGCAGGGGTATGAGGTAATAACATGGTTATATACAGGGAGTACCAGTACTGAGTCATTGTGCAGGGGTATGAGGTAATAACATGGTTATATACAGGGAGTACCAGTACTGAGTCATTGTATGAGGTAATAACATGGTTATATACAGGAGTACCAGTACTGAGTCATTGTGCAGGGGTATGAGGTAATAACATGGTTATATACAGGGAGTACCAGTACTGAGTCATTGTGCAGGGGTATGAGGTAATAACATGGTTATATACAGGGAGTACCAGTACTGAGTCATTGTGCAGGGGTATGAGGTAATAACATGGTTATATACAGGGAGTACCAGTACTGAGTCATTGTGCAGGGGTATGAGGTAATAACATGGTTATATACAGGGAGTACCAGTACTGAGTCATTGTGCAGGGGTATGAGGTAATAACATGGTTATATACAGGGAGTACCAGTACTGAGTCATTGTGCAGGGGTATGAGGTAATAACATGGTTATATACAGGGAGTACCAGTACTGAGTCATTGTGCAGGGGTATGAGGTAATAACATGGTTATATACAGGGAGTACCAGTACTGAGTCATTGTGCAGGGGTATGAGGTAATAACATGGTTATATACAGGGAGTACCAGTACTGAGTCATTGTGCAGGGGTATGAGGTAATAACATGGTTATATACAGGGAGTACCAGTACTGAGTCATTGTGCAGGGGGTAATAACAGGTAATACAGGAGTACCAGTATATACCAGTACTGAGTCATTGTGCAGGGGTATGAGGTAATAACATGGTTATATACAGGGAGTACCAGTACTGAGTCATTGTGCAGGGGTATGAGGTAATAACATGGTTATATACAGGGTACCAGTACTGAGTCATTGTGCAATATGATGGTTATATACAGGGAGTACCAGTACTGAGTCATTGTGCAGGGGTATGAGGTAATAACATGGTTATATACAGGTACCAGTACTGAGTCATTGTGCAGGGGTATGAGGTAATAACATGGTTATATACAGGGAGTACCAGTACTGAGTCATTGTGCAGGGGTATGAGGTAATAACATGGTTATATACAGGGAGTACCAGTACTGAGTCATTGTGCAGGGGTATGAGGTAATAACATGGTTATATACAGGGAGTACCAGTACTGAGTCATTGTGCAGGGGTATGAGGTAATAACATGGTTATATACAGGGAGTACCAGTACTGAGTCATTGTGCAGGGGTATGAGGTAATAACATGGTTATATACAGGGAGTACCAGTACTGAGTCATTGTGCAGGGGTATGAGGTAATAACATGGTTATATACAGGAGTACCAGTACTGAGTCATTGTGCAGGGGTATGAGGTAATAACATGGTTATATACAGGGAGTACCAGTACTGAGTCATTGTGCAGGGGTATGAGGTAATAACATGGTTATATACAGGGAGTACCAGTACTGAGTCATTGTGCAGGGGTATGAGGTAATAACATGGTTATATACAGGGAGTACCAGTACTGAGTCATTGTGCAGGGGTATGAGGTAATAACATGGTTATATACAGGGAGTACCAGTACTGAGTCATTTGCAGGGGTATGAGGTAATAACATGGTTATATACAGGGAGTACCAGTACTGAGTCATTGTGCAGGGGTATGAGGTAATAACATGGTTATATACAGGGAGTACCAGTACTGAGTCATTGTGCAGGGGTATGAGGTAATAACATGGTTATATACAGGGAGTACCAGTACTGAGTCATTGTGCAGGGGTATGAGGTAATGACATGGTTATATACAGGAGTACCAGTACTGAGTCATTGTGCAGGGGTATATATAACATGGTTATATACAGGGAGTACCAGTACTGAGTCATTGTGCAGGGGTATGTCATGGTTATATACAGGAGTACCAGTACTGAGTCATTGTGCAGGGGTATGAGGTAATAACATGGTTATATACAGGGAGTACCAGTACTGAGTCATTGTGCAGGGGTATGAGGTAATAACATGGTTATATACAGGGAGTACCAGTACTGAGTCATTGTGCAGGGGTATGAGGTAATAACATGGTTATATACAGGGAGTACCAGTACTGAGTCATTGTGCAGGGGTATGAGGTAATAACATGGTTATATACAGGGAGTACCAGTACTGAGTCATTGTGCAGGGGTATGAGGTAATAACATGGTTATATACAGGGAGTACCAGTACTGAGTCATTGTGCAGGGGTATGAGGTAATAACATGGTTATATACAGGGAGTACCAGTACTGAGTCATTGTGCAGGGGTATGGTAGGTTATATACAGGAGTAAGTACATTGTGCAGGGGTTATATACATGGTTATATACAGGAGTACCAGTACTGAGTCATTGTGCAGGGGAGGTAATATGAGGTAATAACAGGTTATATACAGGGAGTACCAGTACTGAGTCATTGTGCAGGGGTATGAGGTAATAACATGGTTATATACAGGGAGTACCAGTACTGAGTCATTGTGCAGGGGTATGAGGTAATAACATGGTTATATACAGGGAGTACCAGTACTGAGTCATTGTGCAGGGGTATGAGGTAATAACATGGTTATATACAGGAGTACCAGTACTGAGTCATTGTGCAGGGGTATGAGGTAATAACATGGTTATATACAGGGAGTACCAGTACTGAGTCATTGTGCAGGGGTATGAGGTAATAACATGGTTATATACAGGAGTACCAGTACTGAGTCATTGTGCAGGGGTATGAGGTAATAACCAGGGAGTACCAGTACTGAGTCATTGTGCAGGGGTATGAGGTAATAACATGGTTATATACAGGGAGTACCAGTACTGAGTCATTGTGCAGGGGTATGAGGTAATAACATGGTTATATACAGGGAGTACCAGTACTGAGTCATTGTGCAGGGGTATGAGGTAATAACATGGTTATATACAGGGAGTACCAGTACTGAGTCATTGTGCAGGGGTATGAGGTAATAACATGGTTATATACAGGAGTACCAGTACTGAGTCATTGTGCAGGGGTATGAGGTAATAACATGGTTATATACAGGGTACCAGTACTGTACCAGTACTGAGTCATTGTGCAGGGGTATGAGGTAATAACATGGTTATATACAGGGAGTACCAGTACTGAGTCATTGTGCAGGGGTATGAGGTAATAACATGGTTATATACAGGGAGTACCAGTACTGAGTCATTGTGCAGGGGTATGAGGTAATAACATGGTTATATACAGGGAGTACCAGTACTGAGTCATTGTGCAGGGGTATGAGGTAATAACATGGTTATATACAGGGAGTACCAGTACTGAGTCATTGTGCAGGGGTATGAGGTAATAACATGGTTATATACAGGGAGTACCAGTACTGAGTCATTGTGCAGGGGTATGAGGTAATAACATGGTTATATACAGGAGTACCAGTACTGAGTCATTGTGCAGGGGTATGAGGTAATAACATGGTTATGAGGGGTATGAGGTAATAACATGGTTATATACAGGGAGTACCAGTACTGAGTCATTGTGCAGGGGTAAGGTAATAACATGGTTATATACAGGGAGTACCAGTACTGAGTCATTGTGCAGGGGTATGAGGTAATAACATGGTTATATACAGGGATTACCAGTACTGAGTCATTGTGCAGGGGTATGAGGTAATAACATGGTTATATACAGGGAGTACCAGTACTGAGTCATTGTGCAGGGGTATGAGGTAATAACATGGTTATATACAGGGAGTACCAGTACTGAGTCATTGTGCAGGGGTATGAGGTAATAACATGGTTATATACAGGGAGTACCAGTACTGAGTCATTGTGCAGGGGTATGAGGTAATAACATGGTTATATACAGGGGTACCAGTACTGAGTCATTGTGCAGGGGTATGAGGTAATAACATGGTTATATACAGGGAGTACCAGTACTGAGTCATTGTGCAGGGGTATGAGGTAATAACATGGTTATATACAGGAGTACCAGTACTGAGTCATTGTGCAGGGGTATGAGGTAATAACATGGTTATATACAGGGAGTACCAGTACTGAGTCATTGTGCAGGGGTATGAGGTAATAACATGGTTATATACAGGGAGTACCAGTACTGAGTCATTGTGCAGGGGTATGAGGTAATAACATGGTTATATACAGGAGTACCAGTACTGAGTCATTGTGCAGGGGTATGAGGTAATAACATGGTTATATACAGGGAGTACCAGTACTGAGTCATTGTGCAGGGGTATGAGGTAATAACATGGTTATATACAGGTACTGAGTCATTGTGCCAGTACTGAGTCATTGTGCAGGGGTATGAGGTAATAACATGGTTATATACAGGGAGTACCAGTACTGAGTCATTGTGCAGGGGTATGAGGTAATAACATGGTTATATACAGGGAGTACCAGTACTGAGTCATTGTGCAGGGGTATGAGGTAATAACATGGTTATATACAGGGAGTACCAGTACTGAGTCATTGTGCAGGGGTATGAGGTAATAACATGGTTATATACAGGGAGTACCAGTACTGAGGCGATGTACAGGGATATGAGGTAATTGAAGTAGCTATATACATGTAGGTAGGGGCAACAGGATAGATAGTAGATAGTAACAGCAGTATACTGTAGGTAGGGGTAAAGGATATATAATAGACAGTAACAGCAGTATACTGTAGGTAGGGGTAAAGGATAGATAATAGACAGTAACAGCAGTATACTGTAGGTAGGGGTAAAGGATAGATAATAGACAGTAACAGCAGTATACTGTAGGTAGAGGTAAAGTGACTAGACATCAGGATAGATAATAGACAGTAAATCAAATCAAATCAAATTTATTTATATAGCCCTTCGTACATCAGCTGATATCTCAAAGTGCTGTACAGAAACCCAGCCTAAAACCCCAAACAGCAAACAATGCAGGTGTAAAAGCACGGTGGCTAGGAAAAACTCCCTAGAAAGGCCAAAACCTAGGAAGAAACCTAGAGAGGAACCGGGCTATGTGGGGTGGCCAGTCCTCTTCTGGCTGTGCCGGGTAGAGATTATAACAGAACATGACCAAGATGTTCAAATGTTCATAAATGACCAGCATGGTCGAATAATAATAAGGCAGAACAGTTGAAACTGGAGCAGCAGCACAGTCAGGTGGACTGGGGACAGCAAGGAGCCTTCATGTCAGGTAGTCCTGGGGCACGGTCCTAGGGCTCAGGTCAGTTGAAACTGGAGCAGGAGCATGGCCAGGTGGACTGGGGACAGCAAGGAGTCCTCATGTCAGGTAGTCCTGGGACATGGTCCTAGGGCTCAGGTCCTCCGAGAGAGAGAAAGAAAGAGAGAAGGAGAGAATTAGAGAACGCACACTTAGATTCACACAGGACACCGAATAGGACAGGAGAAGTACTCCAGATATAACAAACTGACCCTAGCCCCCGACACATAAACTACTGCAGCATAAATACTGGAGGCTGAGACAGGAGGGGTCAGGAGACACTGTGGCCCCATCCGAGGACACCCCGGACAGGGCCAAACAGGAAGGATATAACCCCACCCACTTTGCCAAAGCACATCCCCCACACCACTAGAGGGATATCTTCAACCACCAACTTACCATCCTGAGACAAGGCCGAGTATAGCCCACAAAGATCTCCGCCACGGTACAACCCAAGGGGGGCAACCCAGCCAGGCCGACCACAACAGTGAATCAACCCACCCAGGTGACGCACCCCCAGGGACGGCACGAGAGAGCCCCAGCAAGCCAGTGACTCAGCCCCGTAACAGGGTTAGAGGCAGAGAATCCCAGTGGAAAGAGGGGAACCGGCCAGGCAGAGACAGCAAGGGCGGTTCGTTGCTCCAGAGCCTTTCCGTTCACCTTCCCACTCCTGGGCCAGACTACACTCAATCATATGACCCACTGAAGAGATGAGTCTTCAGTAAAGACTTAAAGGTTGAGACCGAGTTTGCGTCTCTGACATGGGTAGGCAGACCGTTCCATAAAAATGGAGCTCTATAGGAGAAAGCCCTGCCTCCAGCTGTTTGCTTAGAAATTCTAGGGACAATTAGGAGGCCTGCGTCTTGTGACCGTAGCGTACGTGTAGGTATGTACGGCAGGACCAAATCAGAGAGGTAGGTAGGAGCAAGCCCATGTAATGCTTTGTAGGTTAGCAGTAAAACCTTGAAATCAGCCCTTGCTTTGACAGGAAGCCAGTGTAGAGAGGCTAGCACTGGAGTAATATGATCAAATTTTTTGGTTCTAGTCAGGATTCTAGCAGCCGTATTTAGCACTAACTGAAGTTTATTTAGTGCTTTATCCGGGTAGCCGGAAAATAGAGCATTGCAGTAGTCTAACCTAGAAGTGACAAAAGCATGGATTAATTTTTCTGCATCATTTTTGGACAGAAAGTTTCTGATTTTTGCAATGTTACGTAGATGGAAAAAAGCTGTCCTCGAAATGGTCTTGATATGTTCTTCAAAAGAGAGATCAGGGTCCAGAGTAACGCCGAGGTCCTTCACAGTTTTATTTGAGACGACTGTACAACCATTAAGATTAATTGTCAGATTCAACAGAAGATCTCTTTGTTTCTTGGGACCTAGAACAAGCATCTCTGTTTTGTCCGAGTTTAATAGTAGAAAGTTTGCAGCCATCCACTTCCTTATGTCTGAAACACATGCTTCTAGCGAGGGCAATTTTGGGGCTTCACCATGTTTCATTGAAATGTACAGCTGTGTGTCATCCGCATAGCAGTGAAAGTTTACATTATGTTTTCGAATAACATCCCCAAGAGGTAAAATATATAGTGAAAACAATAGTGGTCCTAAAACAGAACCTTGAGGAACACCGAAATGTACAGTTGATTTGTCAGAGGACAAACCATTCACAGAGACAAACTGATATCTTTCCGACAGATAAGATCTAAACCAGGCCAGAACTTGTCCGTGTAGACCAATTTGGGTTTCCAATCTCTCCAAAAGAATGTGGTGATCGATGGTATCAAAAGCAGCACTAAGGTCTAGGAGCACGAGGACAGATGCAGAGCCTCGGTCCGATGCCATTAAAATGTCATTTACCACCTTCACAAGTGCCGTCTCAGTGCTATGATGGGGTCTAAAACCAGACTGAAGCATTTCGTATACATTGTTTGTCTTCAGGAAGGCAGTGAGTTGCTGCGCAACAGCCTTCTCTAAAATCTTTGAGAGGAATGGAAGATTCGATATAGGCCGATAGTTTTTATATTTTCTGGGTCAAGGTTTGGCTTTTTCAAGAGAGGCTTTATTACTGCCACTTTTAGTGAGTTTGGTACACATCCAGTGGATAGAGAGCCGTTTATTATGTTCAACATAGGAGGGCCAAGCACAGGAAGCAGCTCTTTCAGTAGTTTAGTTGGAATAGGGTCCAGTATACAGCTTGAAGGTTTAGAGGCCATGATTATTTTCATCATTGTGTCAAGAGATATAGTACTAAAACACTTGAGCGTCTCTCTTGATCCTAGGTCCTGGCAGAGTTGTGCAGACTCAGGACAACTGAGGTTTGGAGGAATACGCAGGTTTAAAGAGGAGTCCGTAATTTGCTTTCTAATAATCATAATCTTTTCCTCAAAGAAGTTCATGAATTTATCACTGCTAAAGTGAAAGTCATCCTCTCTTGGGGAATGCTGCTTTTTAGTTAGCTTTGCCACAGTATCAAAAAGGAATTTCGGATTGTTCTTATTTTCCTCAATTAAGTTAGAAAATAGGACGATCGAGCAGCAGTAAGGGCTCTTCGGTACTGCACGGTACCGTCCTTCCAAGCTAGTCGGAAGACTTCCAGTTTGGTGTGGCGCCATTTCCGTTCCAATTTTCTGAAGCTTGCTTCAGAGCTCGGGTATTTTCTGTGTACCAGGGAGCTAGTTTCTTATGAGACATTTTTTTAGTTTTTAGGGGTGCAACTGCATCTAGGGTATTGCGCAAGGTTAAATTGAGATCCTCAGTTAGGTGGTTAACGGATTTTTGTCCTCTGGCGTCCTTGGGTAGGCAGAGGGAGTCTGGAAGGGCATCAAGGAATCTTTGTGTTGTCTGTGAATTTATAGCACGACTTTTGATGTTCCTTGGTTGGGGTCTGAGCAGATTATTTGTTGCAATTGCAAACGTAATAAAATGGTGGTCCGATAGTCCAGGATTATGAGGAAAACATTAAGATCCACAACATTTATTCCATGGGACAAAACTAGGTCCAGCGTATGACTGTGACAGTGAGTGGGTCCAGAGACATGTTGGACAAAACCCACTGAGTCGATGATGGCTCCAAAAGCCTTTTGGAGTGGGTCTGTGGACTTTTCCATGTGAATATTAAAGTCACCAAAGATTAGAATATTATCTGCAATGACTACAAGGTCTGATAGGAATTCAGGAACTCAGTGAGAAACGCTGTATATGGCCCAGGAGGCCTGTAAACAGTAGCTATAAAAAGTGATTGAGTAGGCTGCATAGATTTCATGACTAGAAGCTCAAAAGACGAAAACGTCATTTTTTTTTTGTAAATTGAAATTTGCTATCGTAAATGTTAGCAACACCTCCGCCTTTGCGGGATGCACGGGGATATGGTCACTAGTGTAGCCAGGAGGTGAGGCCTCATTTAACACAGTAAATTCATCAGGCTTAAGCCATGTTTCAGTCAGGCCAATCACATCAAGATTATGATCAGTGATTAGTTCATTGACTATAATTGCCTTTGAAGTAAGGGATCTAACATTAAGTAGCCCTATTTTGAGATGTGAGGTATCATGATCTCTTTCAGTAATGACAGGAATGGAGGTGGTCTTTATCCTAGTGAGATTGCTAAGGCGAACACCGCCATGTTTAGTTTTGCCCAACCTAGGTCGAGGCACAGACACGGTCTCAATGGTGATAGCTGAGCTGACTACACTGACTATGCTAGTGGCAGACTCCACTATGCTGGCAGGCTGGCTAATAGCCTGCTGCCTGGCCTGCACCCTATTTCATTGTGGAGCTAGAGGAGTTAGAGCCCTGTCTATGTTGGCAGATAAGATGAGAGCACCCCCTCCAGCTAGGATGGAGTCCGTCACTCCTCAGCAGGTCAGGCTTGGTCCTGTTTGTGGGTGAGTCCCAGAAAGAGGGCCAATTATCTACAAATTCTATCTTTTGGGAGGGGCAGAAAACAGTTTTCAACCAGCGATTGAGTTGTGAGACTCTGCTGTAGAGCTCATCACTCCCCCTAACTGGGAGGGGGCCAGAGACAATTACTCGATGCCGACACATCTTTCTAGCTGATATGCACGCAGAAGCTATGTTGCGCTTGGTGATCTCTGACTGTTTCATCCTAACATCGTTGGTGCCGACGTGGATAACAATATCTCTATACTCTCTACACTCGCCAGTTTTAGCTTTAGCCAGCACCATCTTCAGATTAGCCTTAACGTCGGTAGCCCTGCCCCGGGTAAACAGTGTATGATCGCTGGATGATTCGCTTTAAGTCTAATACTGCGGGTAATGGAGTCGCCAATGACTAGAGTTTTCAATTTGTCAGAGCTAATGGTGGGAAGCTTCGGCGTCTCAGACCCCGTAACGGGAGGAGTAGAGACCAGAGAAGACTCGGTCTCTGACTCCGACCCGCTGCTTAATGGGGAAAACCGGTTGAAAGTTTCTGTCTGCTGAATGAGCGACACCGGTTGAGCGTTCCTACAGCATTTCCTTCCAGAAACCGTGAGAAAGTTGTCCGGCTGCGGGGACTGTGCCAGGGGATTTATACTACTATCTGCACTTACTGGTGGCACAGACGCTGTTTCATCCTTTCCTACACTGAAATTACCCTTGCCTAACGATTGCGTCTGAAGCTGGGCTTGCAGTACAGCTATCCTCGCCGTAAGGCGAGCACAGCGGCTGCAATTAGAAGGCATCATGTTAATGTTACTACTTAGCTTCGGCTGTTGGAGGTCCTGACGAATCGTGTCCAGATAAAGCGTCCGGAGTGAAAAAGTTGAGGAAAAAATAAATATATGAACGGTAATTAAAAAGTGAAACCCGTAAAGTTGTCAGGTAGCAAAATAGGTTGGCAACAAAACGCACAGCAATTCGAAAACAAGCCTGCAAGTTGTGACCGGAAATGACGTCCAGTGTGGGGGGTAGAGTCCAGTGTGGGGGGTAGAGTCCAGTGTGAGCGGTAGAGTCCTGTGTGAGGGGTAGAGTTCAGTGTGAGGGGTAGAGTCCAGTGTGTGGGGGTTAGAGTCCAGTGTGGGGGTAGAGTCCAGTGTGGGGTAGAGTCCAGTGTGGGGGTAGAGTCCAGTGTGAGGATAGAGTCCAGTGTGGGGGTAGAGTCCAGGGTGGGGGTAGAGTCCAATGTGTGGGGGTAGAGTCCAGTGTGTGGGGGTAGAGTCCAGTGTGAGGGGTGGAGTCCAGTGTGAGGGGTGGAGTCCAGTTGGGGGTAGAGTCCAGTGTGGGGGGTAGAGTCCAGTGTGGGGGGTAGAGTCCAGTGTGTGGGGTAGAGTCCAGTTGGGGGTAGAGTCCAGTTGGGGGTAGAGTCCAGTGTGAGGGGTAGAGTCCAGTGTGAGGGGTAGAGTCCAGTGTGGGGGGTAGAGTCCAGTGTGAGGGGTAGAGTCCAGTGTGGGGGGTAGAGTCCAGTGTGGGGGGTAGAGTCCAGTGTGGGGGGTAGAGTCCAGTGTGAGGGGTAGAGTCCAGTGTATGGGTAGAGTCCAGTGTGAGGGGTAGAGACCAGTGTGGGGGTAGAGTCCAGTGTGAGGGGTAGTGTCCACTGTGAGGGGTAGAGTCCTGTGTGAGGGGTAGAGTTAAGTGTGAGGGGTAGAGTCCAGTGTGTGGGGGTAGAGTCCAGTGTGTGGGGGTAGAGTCCAGTGTGAGGGGTAGAGTCCAGTGTGTGGGGGGGGTAGAGTCCAGTGTGTGGGGGTAGAGTCCAGTGTGTGTGGTAGAGTCCAGTGTGAGGGGTAGAGTCCTGTGTGAGGGGTAGAGTTCAGTGTGAGGGGTAGAGTCCAGTGTGTGGGGGGTAGAGTCCAGTGTGTGGGTAGAGTCCAGTGTGTGGGTAGAGTCCAGTGTGTGGGGGTAGAGTCCAGTGTGAGTGTTAGAGTCCAGTGTGAGGGGGTAGAGTCCAGTGTGAGGGGTAGTGTCCAGTGTGAGGGTTAGAGTCCAGTGTGAGGGGTAGAGTCCAGTGTGAGGGGTAGAGTCCAGTGTATGGGTAGAGTCCAGTGTGAGGGGTAGAGACCAGTGTGGGGGTAGAGTCCAGTGTGAGGGGTAGTGTCCACTGTGAGGGGTAGAGTCCAGTGTGAGGGGTAGAGTTAAGTGTGAGGGGTAGAGTCCAGTGTGTGGGGGGTAGAGTCCAGTGTGAGGGGTAGAGTCCAGTGTGTGCGGGGTAGAGTCCAGTGTGTGCGGGGTAGAGTCCAGTGTGTGGGGGTAGAGTCCAGTGTGTGGGTAGGGTCCAGTGTGTGGTAGAGTCCAGTGTGAGGGGTAGAGTCCTGTGTGGGGGGTAGAGTTCAGTGTGAGGGGTAGAGTCCAGTGTGTGGGGGGTAGAGTCCAGTGTGTGGGTAGAGTCCAGTGTGTGGGTAAAGTCCAGTGTGAGGGGTAGTGTCCAGTGTGAGGGTTAGAGTCCAGTGGGTGGGTAGAGTCCAGTGTGTGGGGATAGAGTCCAGTGTGAGGGGTAGAGTCCAGTGTGGGGGTAGAGTCCAGTGTGGGGTAGTGTCCAGTGTGAGGGGTAGTGTCCAGTGTGAGGGTAGAGTCCAGTGTGTGGGTAGTGTCCAGTGTGAGGGGTAGAGTCCAGTGTGTGGGTAGAGTCCAGTGTGTGGGGATAGAGTCCAGTGTGTAGGGGTAGAGTCCAGTGTGTAGGGGTAGAGTCCAGTGTGTAGGGGTAGAGTCCAGTGTGTGGGGATAGAGTCCAGTGTGTAGGGGTAGAGTCCAGTGTGTAGGGGTAGAGTCCAGTGTGTAGGGGTAGAGTCCAGTGTGTGGGGATAGATTCCAGTGTGAGGGGTAGATTCCAGTGTGTAGGGGTAGAGTCCAGTGTGTAGGGGTAGAGTCCAGTGTGAGGGGTAGTGTCCAGTGTGAGGGGTAGAGTCCAGTGTGTAGGGGTAGAGTCCAGTGTGTGGGGGTAGAGTCCAGTGTGAGGGGTAGAGTCCAGTGTGTGGGGATAGAGTCCAGTGTGAGGGGTAGAGTCCAGTGTGTGGGGATAGAGTCCAGTGTGTGGGGGTAGAGTCCAGTGTGTAGGGGTAGAGTCCAGTGTGGGGGGTAGAGTCCAGTGTGAGGGGTAGAGTCCAGTTGGGGTTAGAGTCCAGTGTGGGGGGTAGAGTCCAGTGTGTAGGGGTAGAGTCCAGTGTGTGGGGTAGAGTCCAGTTGGGGGTAGAGTCCAGTTGGGGGTAGAGTCCAGTGTGGGGGTAGAGTCCAGTGTGAGGGGTAGAGTCCAGTGTGGGGGTAGAGTCCAGTGTGAGGGGTAGAGTCCAGTGTGTGATGATAGAGTCCAGTGTGTGGGGATAGAGTCCAGTGTGAGGGGTAGAGTCCAGTGTGGGGGTAGAGTCCAGTGTGGGGGTAGAGTCCAGTGTGAGGGGTAGAGTCCAGTGTGAGGGGTAGAGTCCAGTGTGGGCGGTAGTGTCCAATGTGAGCGGTAGAGTCCAGTGTGTGGGTAGTGTCCAGTGTGAGGGGTAGAGACTAGTGTGGTGGTAGAGTCCAGTGTGAGGGGTAGTGTCCACTGTGAGGGGTAGAGTCCAGTGTGAGGGGTAGAGTTAAGTGTGAGGGGTAGAGTCCAGTGTGTGGGGGTAGAGTCCAGTGTGTGGGGGTAGAGTCCAGTGTGAGGGGTAGAGTCCAGTGTGTGGGGGTAGAGTCCAGTGTGTGGGGGGTAGAGTCCAGTGTGTGTGGTAGAGTCCAGTGTGAGGGGTAGAGTCCTGTGTGAGGGGTAGAGTTCAGTGTGAGGGGTAGAGTCCAGTGTGTGGGGGGTAGAGTCCAGTGTGTGGGTAGAGTCCAGTGTGTGGGTAGAGTCCAGTGTGTGGGGGTAGAGTCCAGTGTGAGTGTTAGAGTCCAGTGTGAGGGGGTAGAGTCCAGTGTGAGGGGTAGAGTCCAGTGTGAGGGTTAGAGTCCAGTGTGAGGGGTAGAGTCCAGTGTGAGGGGTAGAGTCCAGTGTATGGGTAGAGTCCAGTGTGAGGGGTAGAGACCAGTGTGGGGGTAGAGTCCAGTGTGAGGGGTAGTGTCCACTGTGAGGGGTAGAGTCCAGTGTGAGGGGTAGAGTTAAGTGTGAGGGGTAGAGTCCAGTGTGAGGATAGAGTCCAGTGTGGGGGTAGAGTCCAGGGTGGGGGTAGTGTCCAGTGTGTGGGGGTAGAGTCCAGTGTGTGGGGGTAGAGTGCAGTGTGAGGGGTAGAGTCCAGTTGGGGTTAGAGTCCAGTGTGGGGGGTAGAGTCCAGTGTGGGGGGTAGAGTCCAGTGTGAGCGGTAGAGTCCTGTGTGAGGGGTAGAGTTCAGTGTGAGGGGTAGAGTCCAGTGTGTGGGGTTAGAGTCCAGGGTGGGGTAGAGTCCAGTGTGGGGGTAGAGTCCAGTGTGGGGGTAGAGTCCAGTGTGAGGATAGAGTCCAGTGTGGGGGTAGAGTCCAGGGTGGGGGTAGAGTCCAATGTGTGGGGTAGAGTCCAGTGTGTGGGGTAGAGTCAGTGTGAGGGGTGGAGTCCAGTGTGAGGGGTGGAGTCCAGTTGGGGGTAGAGTCCAGTGTGGGGGGTAGAGTCCAGTGTGGGGGGTAGAGTCCAGTGTGTGGGGTAGAGTCCAGTTGGGGGTAGAGTCCAGTTGGGGGTAGAGTCCAGTGTGAGGGGTAGAGTCCAGTGTGAGGGGTAGAGTCCAGTGTGGGGGGTAGAGTCCAGTGTGAGGGGTAGAGTCCAGTGTGGGGGGTAGAGTCCAGTGTGGGGGGTAGAGTCCAGTGTGGGGGGTAGAGTCCAGTGTGAGGGGTAGAGTCCAGTGTATGGGTAGAGTCCAGTGTGAGGGGTAGAGACCAGTGTGGGGGTAGAGTCCAGTGTGAGGGGTAGTGTCCACTGTGAGGGGTAGAGTCCTGTGTGAGGGGTAGAGTTAAGTGTGAGGGGTAGAGTCCAGTGTGTGGGGGTAGAGTCCAGTGTGTGGGGGTAGAGTCCAGTGTGAGGGGTAGAGTCCAGTGTGTGGGGGGTAGAGTCCAGTGTGTGGGGGTAGAGTCCAGTGTGTGTGGTAGAGTCCTGTGTGAGGGGTAGAGTGCTGTGTGAGGGTAGAGTTCAGTGTAAGGGGTAGAGTCCAGTTTGTGGGGGTAGAGTCCAGTGTGTGGGTAGAGTCCAGTGTGTGGGTAGAGTCCAGTGTGTGGGGGTAGAGTCCAGTGTGAGTGTTAGAGTCCAGTGTGAGGGGGTAGAGTCCAGTGTGAGGGGTAGTGTCCAGTGTGAGGGTTAGAGTCCAGTGTGAGGGGTAGAGTCCAGTGTGAGGGGTAGAGTCCAGTGTATGGGTAGAGTCCAGTGTGAGGGGTAGAGACCAGTGTGGGGGTAGAGTCCAGTGTGAGGGGTAGTGTCCACTGTGAGGGGTAGAGTCCAGTGTGAGGGGTAGAGTTAAGTGTGAGGGGTAGAGTCCAGTGTGTGGGGGTAGAGTCCAGTGTGTGGGGTAGAGTCCAGTGTGAGGGGTAGAGTCCAGTGTGTGCGGGGTAGAGTCCAGTGTGTGGGGGTAGAGTCCAGTGTGTGGGTAGGGTCCAGTGTGTGGTAGAGTCCAGTGTGAGGGGTAGAGTCCTGTGTGAGGGGTAGAGTTCAGTGTGAGGGGTAGAGTCCAGTGTGTGGGGGGTAGACTCCAGTGTGTGGGTAGAGTCCAGTGTGTGGGTAAAGTCCAGTGTGAGGGGTAGTGTCCAGTGTGAGGGTTAGAGTCCAGTGGGTGGGTAGAGTCCAGTGTGTGGGGATAGAGTCCAGTGTGAGGGGTAGAGTCCAGTGTGGGGGTAGAGTCCAGTGTGGGGGTAGTGTCCAGTGTGAGGGGTAGTGTCCAGTGTGAGGGGTAGAGTCCAGTGTGTGGGTAGTGTCCAGTGTGAGGGGTAGAGTCCAGTGTGTGGGTAGAGTCCAGTGTGTGGGGATAGAGTCCAGTGTGTAGGGGTAGAGTCCAGTGTGTAGGGGTAGAGTCCAGTGTGTAGGGGTAGAGTCCAGTGTGTGGGGATAGAGTCCAGTGTGTAGGGGTAGAGTCCAGTGTGTAGGGGTAGAGTCCAGTGTGTAGGGGTAGAGTCCAGTGTGTGGGGATAGATTCCAGTGTGAGGGGTAGATTCCAGTGTGTAGGGGTAGAGTCCAGTGTGTAGGGGTAGAGTCCAGTGTGAGGGGTAGTGTCCAGTGTGAGGGGTAGAGTCCAGTGTGTAGGGGTAGAGTCCAGTGTGTGGGGGTAGAGTCCAGTGTGAGGGGTAGAGTCCAGTGTGTGGGGATAGAGTCCAGTGTGAGGGGTAGAGTCCAGTGTGTGGGGATAGAGTCCAGTGTGTGGGGGTAGAGTCCAGTGTGTAGGGGTAGAGTCCAGTGTGGGGGTAGAGTCCAGTGTGAGGGGTAGAGTCCAGTTGGGGTTAGAGTCCAGTGTGGGGGGTAGAGTCCAGTGTGGGGGGTAGAGTCCAGTGTGTGGGGTAGAGTCCAGTTGGGGGTAGAGTCCAGTTGGGGGTAGAGTCCAGTGTGGGGTAGAGTCCAGTGTGAGGGGTAGAGTCCAGTGTGGGGGTAGAGTCCAGTGTGAGGGGTAGAGTCCAGTGTGTGGGGATAGAGTCCAGTGTGTGGGGATAGAGTCCAGTGTGAGGGGTAGAGTCCAGTGTGGGGGTAGAGTCCAGTGTGGGGGTAGAGTCCAGTGTGAGGGGTAGAGTCCAGTGTGAGGGGTAGAGTCCAGTGTGGGCGGTAGTGTCCAATGTGAGCGGTAGAGTCCAGTGTGTGGGTAGTGTCCAGTGTGAGGGGTAGAGTCCAGTGTGTGGGGGTAGAGTCCAGTGTGAGGGGTAGAGTCCAGTGTGTGGGGATAGAGTCCAGTGTGTGGGGGTAGAGTCCAGTGTGTAGGGGTAGAGTCCAGTGTGTATGGGTAGAGTCCAGTGTGAGGGGTAGAGTCCAGTGTGTGGGGGTAGAGTCCAGTGTGTGGGGGTAGAGTCCAGTGTGTGAGTATTGTCCAGTGTGAGGGGTAGAGTCCAGTGTGTGGGTAGAGTCCAGTGTGTGGGTAGAGTCCAGTGTGTGGGGATAGAGTCCAGTGTGTGGGGGTAGAGTCCAGTGTGTGGGGATAGAGTCCAGTGTGTGGGGGTAGAGTCCAGTGTGTGGGTAGAGTCAAGTGTGTGGGGATAGAGTCCAGTGTGTGGGGATAGAGTCCAGTGTGTGGGGGTAGAGTCCAGTGTGTGGGGGTAGAGTCCAGTGTGTAGGGGTAGAGTCCAGTGTGTGGGGGTAGAGTCCAGTGTGAGGGGTAGAGTCCAGTGTGTGGGGATAGAGTCCAGTGTGTGGGGGTAGAGTCCAGTGTGGGGGTAGAGTCCAGTGTGAGGGGTAGAGTCCAGTGTGTGGGGATAGAGTCCAGTGTGGGGGATAGAGTCCAGTGTGAGGGGTAGAGTCCAGTGTGGGGGTAGAGTCCAGTGTGGGGTAGAGTCCAGTGTGAGGGGTAGAGTCCAGTGTGAGGGGTAGAGTCCAGTGTGGGCGGTAGTGTCCAATGTGAGCGGTAGAGTCCAGTGTGTGGGTAGTGTCCAGTGTGAGGGGTAGAGTCCAGTGTGTGGGGGTAGAGTCCAGTGTGAGGGGTAGAGTCCAGTGTGTGGGGATAGAGTCCAGTGTGTGGGGGTAGAGTCCAGTGTGTAGGGGTAGAGTCCAGTGTGTATGGGTAGAGTCCAGTGTGAGGGGTAGAGTCCAGTGTGTGGGGGTAGAGTCCAGTGTGTGGGGGAGAGTCCTGTGTGTGAGTATTGTCCAGTGTGAGGGGTAGAGTCCAGTGTGTGGGTAGAGTCCAGTGTGTGGGTAGAGTCCAGTGTGTGGGGATAGAGTCCAGTGTGTGGGGTAGAGTCCAGTGTGTGGGGATAGAGTCCAGTGTGTGGGGGTAGAGTCCAGTGTGGGGGGTAGAGTCCAGTGTGTGGGGATAGAGTCCAGTGTGTGGGGGTAGAGTCCAGTGTGTGGGGATAGAGTCCAGTGTGTGGGGGTAGAGTCCAGTGTGTAGGGGTAGAGTCCAGTGTGTGGGGGTAGAGTCCAGTGTGTGGGGGTAGAGTCCAGTGTGTGGGGATAGAGTCCAGTGTGTGGGGGTAGAGTCCAGTGTGTAGGGGTAGAGTCCAGTGTGGGGGTAGAGTCCAGTGTGAGGGGTAGAGTCCAGTGTGTGGGGGTAGAGTCCAGTGTGTGGGGTAGAGTCCAGTGTGTAGGGGTAGAGT
>NC_068443.1:5307255-5348554 GCF_023373465.1 Oncorhynchus keta | reverse complement strand
CAGTGTGTGGGGGTAGTTCTTTCTGTCCCTGGCCAGAGTCTTATCAGAGTCAGATCAGGCCTCTGGTCCCTGGCCAGAGTCTTATCAGAGTCGTAGATCAGGCCTCTTGGTCCCTGGCCAGAGTCTTTACAGACTCGTAGATCAGGCCTCTTGGTCCCTGGCCAGAGTCTTTACAGAGTATTAGGGCGTTTGAGGTGACCGTATTACCACCAGTAGTCATGACCGCAGTGAAATTCCACGGTAATCCTCTTTTTTGCACTCTGGACATGCTTTGGTTGTACCCAACTGGCCTGGTACTCAGGGCTCTATTGTCCCTCTAACCATTCTGACATCAATGCAAATTAAATCTTTAAAACACTTATCATCAAAATAGTAGTTTTTAAAAAGTTCAACAACGGTGTGAAAAAGTGTGAAAAAACGGTGGTTTGTGGATGTTGGTTTAAAGCTGAACACAATAAAATGTACAGTACTTTCTAATCGTGATGATTCATTCAAAACACGCATAGACATATTACAGCTAATGCATATGTATATGCTGATGAGCCCAGGCCCGGAAAAAAAGCTGAATTAAAATTACAAAAACATTAATAAATAACCGATTGAAGATGTCTTTGGTACCGTAATTGGTCTAGCCTAAACTCCAAAATTAAACACATTTGAGTAATTGCCCTTAAGTGTGGGCTGTATTATTATGTATACTGGATGGACCTGATGCTACACTCCAAAATGTATATTCATGAGTCTGGTAGGTGATGCTGTTGGTTCATTGATTGTTGATTACAGAGTCATAGATCAGGCCTCTCTGTCCTTTACCAGAGTCTTTACAGAGTCGTAGATCAGGCCTCTCTGTCTATTACCAGAGTCTTTACAGAGTCATAGATCAGGCCTCTCTGTCCTTTACCAGAGTCTTTACAGAGTCGTAGATCAGGCCTCTCTGTCCTTTACCAGAGTCTTTACAGAGTCGTAGATCAGGCCTCTCTGTCTATTACCAGAGTCTTTACAGAGTCATAGATCAGGCCTCTCTGTCCTTTACCAGAGTCTTTACAGAGTCGTAGATCAGGCCTCTCTGTCCTTTACCAGAGTCTTTACAGAGTCATAGATCAGGCCTCTCTGTCTATTACCAGAGTCTTTACAGAGTCATAGATCAGGCCTCTCTGTCTATTACCAGAGTCTTTACAGAGTCGCAGATCAGGCCTCTCTGTCTATTACCAGAGTCTTTACAGAGTCGCAGATCAGGCCTCTCTGTCTTTTACCAGAGTCTTTACAGAGTCGTAGATCAGGCCTCTCTGTCTATTACCAGAGTCTTTACAGAGTCGCAGATCAGGCCTCTCTGTCTATTACCAGAGTCTTTAAAGAGTCGTAGAGCAGGCCTCTCTGTCTATTACCAGAGTCTTTACAGAGTCATAGATCAGGCCTCTCTGTCTATTACCAGAGTCTTTACAGAGTCGCAGATCAGGCCTCTCTGTCTATTACCAGAGTCTTTACAGAGTCGCAGATCAGGCCTCTCTGTCTTTTACCAGAGTCTTTACAGAGTCGTAGATCAGGCCTCTCTGTCTATTACCAGAGTCTTTACAGAGGGATGAGAAAATGGACATGGCAGGTACTCATTCTCTCTCTGAGTTTCTTTGTATTGGCATTTGGGGCGGCAGGGTAGCCTAGTGGTTAGAGCGTTGGACTAGTAACCGGAAGGTTGCAAGTTCAAACCCCCGAGCTGACAAGGTACAAATCTGTCGTTCTGCCCCTGAACAGGCAGTTAACCCGCTGTTCCTAGGCCGTCATTGAAAATTTGTTCTTAACTGACTTGCCTCGTTGAATAAAGGTCAAATAAATAAATAAATAAATAAAAATTGATGATGCTGCTTGATGCTGTTGCTCACGGCCGGCCCGCTTATTAGGCAGGTTTACGTCGCCCACAATGGCGGCAGAATGACGGCATTTTCTGAGCTTAACTGTCCAAGACGGACATCCAAAACAACACTTAAAGTTTCCCCCTGTTGTCCAGGAGTTTCTCCCTGCCTCACATAATTCTACCCAAAAACAATGACTATTCCTCTCAACCAGTGGCAAAGGGGCTTTTTAGGTGAGTGCCGATGCCGCCTTTCGATAAGCAGTGCCCACTACGTTAAAGGCAGGGATGCAAAATATTACATTTACATTTACATTTAAGTCATTTAGCAGACGCTCTTATCCAGAGCGACTTACAAATTGGTGCATACACCTTAAGACATCCAGTGGAACAGCCACTTTACAATAGTGCATCTAAATCTTTTAGGGGGTGAGAAGGATTACTTACCCTATCCTAGGTATTCCTTGGAAAATATGTATCTCAATTCCCAGCGTGTCTCTCCAGGGTGCTCCGCCAACGTTCCGTCACAAAAATATTTGAAGATAAATCTGATAGCAGATATAGGATATGATATAAAGAGTATGTGGGGGCCCCGTCGAGTGGCGCAGCGGTCTAAGGCACTGCATCGCTGTGTTCGATGCGTCACTACAGGCCCGTGTTAAATCCCGGGAGACCCATGAGGCGGTGCACAATTGTCCCAGCGTCGTCCGGGTTAGGGGAGGGTTTGGCCGGCCGGGATGTCCCTGTCCCATCGCGCTCTAGCGACTCCTGTGGCGGGCCGGGTGCAGTGCACGCTGACACGGTCGCCAGTGTTGTCCAGGAGTTTCCCCCTGTTGTCCAGGAGTTTCTCCCTGTTGTCCAGGAGTTTCTCCCTGTTGTCCAGGAGTTTCCCCCTGTTGTCCAGGAGTTTCCCCCTGTTGTCCAGGAGTTTCCCCCTGTTGTCCAGGAGTTTCCCCCTGTTGTCCAGGAGTTTCTCCCTGTTGTCCAGGAGTTTCCCCCTGTTGTCCAGGAGTTTCCCCCTGTTGTCCAGGAGTTTCCCCCTGTTGTCCAGGAGTTTCCCCCTGTTGTCCAGGAGTTTCCCCCTGTTGTCCAGGAGTTTCCCCCTGTTGTCCAGGAGTTTCCCCCTGTTGTCCAGGAGTTTCCCCCTGTTGTCCAGGAGTTTCCCCCTGTTGTCACGTACAAGTTGGGTTCAAGTTTAGTATCCGTCAAATTTTGGACAAGCTGATCATTGTGAAAAAATAAAATACTTCTGCATATTCAGAGTTTAAATATCCACATTGATTAGGCACAAGAATCAGGACTAATAGTCAATTCAATGGCCTGTTTTACAAACGGTGTGCCGACGACATAGATGGGCATTCATACAATTCCATTACAGGCTGACAGGCTACATACACCCTAGTAAGTACTGTCCAACATTTTTTTTACCTCTTTTTTTGGGGGTCCTGTCCAGAGTCGTCGTTTTTTTGTGTGTTTTTACAAACGGTAGGCTTACCACATACAGTGGGGAGAACAAGTATTTGATACACTGCCGATTTTGCAGGTTTTCCTACTTACAAAGCATGTAGAGGTCTGTAATTTTTATCATAGGTACACTTCAACTGTGAGAGACGGAATCCAGAAAAACACATTGTATGATTTAGAACGTATGATCTCTGTAATTGCAAACAAAGGTTTCTGTACCAAATATTAAGTTCTGCTTTTCTGATGTATCAAATACTTATGTCATGCAATAAAATGCAAATTAATTACTTAAAAATCATCCAATGTGATTTTCTGGATTTGTTTTAGATTCCGTCTCTCACAGTTGAAGTGTACCCATGACAAAAATTACAGACCTCTACATGCTTTGTAAGTAGGAAAACCTGCACAATCAGCAGGTGTATCAAATACTTGTTCTCACCACTGTAGATGGGCATTCATAAACTTCCATTCCAGGCAACACTTTAAGCTACACCTCGGTAAGTACGTACTGATACCTTTTTGATGTCTTTTTTTGGTGCCGTTCTGGACCGGCTTTGAAAACCACTTCCAGACCAAATCTGAACCGATCATAGACATCTATGTTTAGTTCAGTTTTTTGTCCGGTCTGGACAAGCCTTAATTTGACCCCAAACATTTCACTTTTATTCAGAACCAAAAATGAGCCTGGTTTCAACATCCGGAAAATACATATTTTCATCGTCTGTAAAAATACGTATTTTCAACATCCAGAAAATAAGAATTTTCAACTTTCATTCATAACCGAAAATTAATCTGATTTCAACCTCTGGAAAATATGTCATTTTTTAACGTCCGGAAAAGATGCCTTTTCAACATCCTGGAAATGATGTATCATAAACATATCGAAAATACCTTTTCACCTTTTCATTCAGCACCTAAATTTAACCCAACTTCAACGTCTGGAAAGTACATATTTTAGATGCCTTTTCGACGTAATTTTGCTTACTGGGACTATTCTAGTTTTGCGCGGGGGGGGGATGTTTTGGTCTTGCCTATGGCAGCAGAACGGCAAGGACCGGCCCTGCTGCTGTTGGACGGTGGGATTAACCAAAGACGAATAAATATTTAAATAAATACGTCCACATCTGTTCAGTAAATATTCAGCCTGCTTTGGAGAGGAGTTGCCTGCATTATCTGAGCTGGGCTGGCCTTATAGTGCACCGACTGGCTCTGTTGATGGGAAGGAGTTTGCTGCTTGTACCTGGCTGGGTTCAAATAGTATTTGAAATCATTTCAAATACTTTATATGTGCTTGATTGAGCTTCCCTGGCTTAATTGACCAATGGAATAGTCCCCAAACAACTGCAAACCCCAGCCATCTGGCACTCCAGGCAGGCTAGAGCAAACACTCAAAATATTTGAAAGATTTCAAATAGTATTTGAACCCGGGTCTGTCTTGGAGGACTGCAGGGCTGCCGAGACACTGCCACTGCTGATGTAGACAGATGGTAGACACAGTCAGACTCTCAACAAGATAAATAAATCCTGTCCAGTACACACAATAATCTATTTATTGACTCTAATTTGAGAACAGGTCTTTTGGACCGGCACAGACCAAAGAGTGTTGATTTACTCAAGATTTACCCCCAGCTTAAAAGACCCCCCTACTGGTTTAGCTTGAATAGAGTATTGTGCACTTTACAACTATTTGCTAACTGTGATTTGACGTCAAACCATAATTTGTATTGCTACTAATGCATCTTTCCTCTTTCTTTCTTTCCTCTTTCTTTCTTCCCACAGACTTTTATAGTAGTTAATAAAGGGACGGCCATCTTCCGGTTCAGTGCCACGTCTGCTCTCTATATATTTACCCCTTTCACCTTCCTCAGAAGAATCTCCATCAAAGTCCTGGTCCATTCATATCCTTTACAACGGTCTGTCTGTCTGTCTGTCTGTCTGTCTGTCTGTCTGTCTGTCTGTCTGTCTGTCTGTCTGTCTGTCTGTCTGTCTGTCTGCCTGCCTGCCTGCCTGCCTGCCTGCCTGCCTGCCTGCCTGCCTGCCTGCCTGCCTGCCTGCCTGCCTGTCTGTCTGTCTGTCTGTCTGTCTGTCTGTCTGTCTGTCTGTCTGTTAGTGATGAGCCCAGAGGAAAACAGTTATGCGTAATGTCAGGTCAGTAAGATTCTACATTATATAGTTGTGTGATGTCATTGTTTCAGGGAAGAGAGCTTTGATCTTTCTTTGTTGGCGCTGGAGCCCTTTGTTGTGTTATTGTGTAGTACAGAGCCACTTCATTTCAAAAACAGTTCTATCAGTTTGCCAATTGTTTGTTTGATTGTAAAAGCAGGAGGTACTTTCCAGGTAGCCGACTCAGTATAATGTCACAAAAACATGGCAGATTAACGTAACCCCTCACCCAGAAAAAAACTAAACTGGAACCACTTTCTAATTGTCCCCTTAAAAAAAACTAAAAAGCCACACCCTGCCATACTGTACTGTACAATCAGCCAATTTCTAATATTTACACATTCCAATAGTAGGATCCCATTGGATTTTTCCATAGTCCCATTTTTGAAACAGCTTTGTGATGTTCCTCCCTGGCATCGCCAACCAAATCCCTTGATCTGCTGCTCTTAATCTCCCAAATGAAATAAGAGCAAGGAGATTTCACGTCACATGACGGCTGCCTATTAGTTATCAGACGGACGGCTTGTCCTTTGCACGACTGAATCCCTCCATCCTCTCTTTCTCTACTGAATCCCTCCACCCTCTCTTTCTCTACTGAATCCCTCCATTCTCTCTTTCTCTGCTGAATCCCTCCATCCTCTCTCTACTGAATCCACCCATCCTCTCTTTCTCTACTGAATCCCTCCATCCTCTATTTCTCTACTGAATCCCTCCATCCTCTCTTTCTCTACTGAATCCATACATCCTCTCTTTCTCTACTGAATCCCTCCATCCGCTCTTTCTCTACTGAATCCACCCATCCTCTCTTTCTCTAATGAATCCACCCATCCTCTCTTTCTCTACTGAATTCATCCATCCTCTATTTCTCTACTAAATCTATCCATCCTCTCTCTACTGAAACATTCATCCTCTCTTTCTCTACTGAATCCCTCCATCCTCTCTTTCTCTACTGAATCCCTCCATCCTCTCTTTCTCTACTGAATCCCTCCATCCTCTCTTTCTCTACTGAATTTATCCATCCTCTCCTTCTCTATGGAACCCCTCCATCATCTCTTTTTCTACTGAATCATCCATCCTCTCTTCCTCTACTGAATCCATCCATCCTCTCTTTCTCTAATACATCATCCTCTCATCCTCTACTGAATCCATCCATCCTCTCTTTCTCTACTGAATACACCCATCCTCTCTTTCTCTACTGAATCCCTCCATCCTCTCTTTCTCTACTGAATTTATCCATCCTCTCCTTCTCTATGGAACCCCTCCATCATCTCTTTTTCTACTGAATCATCCATCCTCTCTTCCTCTACTGAATCCATCCATCCTCTCTTTCTCTATTAATCCCTCCATCCTCTCTTTCTCTACTGAATCCACCCATCCTCTCTTTCTCTACTGAACCCATCCTCTCGTTCTCTACTGAATCCATCCATCCTCTCTTTCTCTAATCCATCCATCCTCTTGTTCTCTGCTAAATTCATCCATCCTCTCTTTCTCTACTGAATTCATACACCCTCTCTTTCTCTCCTGAATCCATCCATCCTTCTTTCTCTCCTGAATCCATCCACCCTCTCTTTCTCTACTGAATCCATCCATCTTCTCTTTCTCTACTGAATCCATTCATCCTCTCTTTCTCTACTAAATCATCCACCCCCTCTTTCTCTACTGAATCCATCCATCCTCTCATTCTCTACAAAATCCACCCATCCTCTCATTCTCCTCTCGTTCCCTACTAAATCCATCCATCATCTCGTTCTCTGCTAAATACATCCATCCTCTTATTCTCTACTAAATCCACCCATCCTCTCCTTCTCTTCTAAATCCATCCATCCTCTCGTTCTCCTCTCATTCTCTACTAAATCCATCCATCTTCTCTTTCTCTACTAAATCAATCCATCCTCTCGTTCTCTACTGAATCCATCCTCTCGTTCTCTGCTGAATCCATCCTCTCGTTCTCTGCTGAATCCATCCTCTCGTTCTCTACTGAATCCATCCTCTCGTTCTCTACTGAATCCATCCTCTTGTTCTCTACTGAATCCATCCTCTTGTTCTCTACTGAATCCATCCTCTTGTTCTCTACTGAATCCATCCTCTTGTTCTCTACTGAATCCATCCTCTTGTTCTCTACTGAATCCATCCTCTTGTTCTCTGCTGAATCCATCCTCTCTTTCTCTACTAAATCAATCCATCCTCTCGTTCTCTGCTGAATCCATCCTCTCGTTCTCTGCTGAATCCATCCTCTCGTTCTCTACTGAATCCATCCTCTTGTTCTCTACTGAATCCATCCTCTTGTTCTCTACTGAATCCATCCTCTTGTTCTCTGCTGAATCCATCCTCTCGTTCTCTACTGAATCCATCCTCTTGTTCTCTACTGAATCCATCCTCTTGTTCTCTACTGAATCCATCCTCTTGTTCTCTGCTGAATCCATCCTCTCTTTCTCTACTAAATCAATCCATCCTCTCGTTCTCTACTGAATCCATCCTCTTGTTCTCTGCTGAATCCATCCTCTCGTTCTCTACTAAATCAATCCATCCTCTTGTTCTCTGCTGAATCCATCCTCTCGTTCTCTACTGAATCCATCTCTCGTTCTCTACTGAATCCATCCTCTCGTTCTCTACTGAATCCATCCTCTTGTTCTCTACTGAATCCATCCTCTTGTTCTCTACTGAATCCATCCTCTTGTTCTCTGCTGAATCCATCCTCTCTTTCTCTACTAAATCAATCCATCCTCTCGTTCTCTACTAAATCAATCCATCCTCTCTTTCTCTACTAAATCAATCCATCCTCTCGTTCTCTACTGAATCCATCCTCTTGTTCTCTGCTGAATCCATCCTCTCTTTCTCTACTAAATCAATCCATCCTCTCGTTCTCTGCTGAATCCATCCTCTCGTTCTCTACTGAATCCATCCTCTTGTTCTCTACTGAATCCATCCTCTTGTTCTCTACTGAATCCATCCTCTTGTTCTCTGCTGAATCCATCCTCTCTTTCTCTACTAAATCAATCCATCCTCTCGTTCTCTACTGAATCCATCCTCTCTTTCTCTACTAAATCAATCCATCCTCTCTTTCTCTACTAAATCAATCCATCCTCTCGTTCTCTACTGAATCCATCCTCTTGTTCTCTACTGAATCCATCCTCTTGTTCTCTGCTGAATCCATCCTCTCTTTCTCTACTAAATCAATCCATCCTCTCGTTCTCTACTGAATCCATCCTCTTGTTCTCTGCTGAATCCATCCATCCTCTCGTTCTTAACTGTGCTACAGTATATATATTCTGTTGTTCTGTACTATACTATCGGGGTTTAAAAATCTATCCCTAACAATTGTAATGGTTCACCCTTACTGTGTTAGCAAATGTGCTGTTAATGTCAAGATGTAGATCTATGTTTGTGGGTGAAATGCTAGATAACATCTTAATTTCCTTCTTATTTTTTTTAGTAAAAGTCCACTTTGTTAGAAATATTCACTACAGAATTCTGGAAACAAATCATAAAAGAGAGACATCTTAAGCCAGGTGTACACGACACGATTTAGCTGTCCCAAACAAGTTTTTGAGATCGGAGACAAAATCCCCATGTTGTTGCCTAGTCGCTCGTTTAATACGAGCGGGTCAGAGACTTCAATCTGAGGTCTACCGATTCTGTCTCTTTGAGCCGTCCCAGACATCCCGATATTTTCAAACATGTTTAATTTTTATCAGCTGAAAATCTGCAACGCTCTTGTAGTGTGAGATGTGCTACGACAGAGTTTTGAGAACGGTGATCAGCAATAGCCAATGAGAGTTCGCCAGAGAAGAAGCTTAGCGACATGATGTCGTTGTTTCACATCACCCAGAATGTGTAGACTCTCCAGCAGGAGCCATAACTAATACCAGCTAGCCAGTATGCATTTTTACTTTCATTAAAAGCAAAAGTGTCAAATTGTTATTCGCAAACAATGTTTGTTTTTTTGATATTTCAACTCTGTATAACAAGCGTGAATGACTGACCGCAAAAGTTTAATGGGCTACTTTGAGCCACAGCTCGTTCTAGTTACGTTAACAATCTAATCACATCTTCACACCATTCTGATGTGACGTGACACCATTCCGATGTGATGTGACACCATTCCGATGTGATGTGACACCATTCTGACTTGATGTGACACCATTCCGATGTGATGTGACACCATTCCGATGTGATGTGACACCATTCTGATGTGATGTGACACCATTCTGATGTGATGTGACACCATTCTGATGTTGATGTGACACCATTCTGATGTGATGTGACACCATTCCGATGTTGATGTGACACCATTCCGATGTGATGTGACACCATTCTGATGTGATGTGACACCATTCTGATGTGATGTGACACCATTCTGATGTTGATGTGACACCATTCTGATGTGATGTGACACCATTCCGATGTTGATGTGACACCATTCCGATGTGATGTGACACCATTCTGATGTGATGTGACACCATTCTGATGTGATGTGACACCATTCTGATGTGATGTGACACCATTCTGATGTGATGTGACACCATTCTGATGTGATGTGACACCATTCCGATGTGATGTGACACCATTCCGATGTGATGTGACACCATTCTGATGTGATGTGACACCATTCTGATGTTGATGTGACACCATTCTGATGTGATGTGACACCATTCCGATGTTGATGTGACACCATTCCGATGTGATGTGACACCATTCTGATGTGATGTGACACCATTCTGATGTGATGTGACACCATTCCGATGTGATGTGACACCATTCCGATGTGACGTGACACCATTCTGATGTGATGTGACACCATTCCGATGTGATGTGACACCATTCCGATGTTGATGTGACACCATTCTGATGTGATGTGACACCATTCCGATGTTGATGTGACACCATTCTGATGTCACATAATTTACTGGCAACACAAAACAACTACAGGAAAGACGATTGTTTTAATGTGAGAGGCTCAGCTCAGATTTTAGGATTTTTTTTTTTGAAAGTCGTGTAGTGTACGCCCAGTATTAGAGACGTGGAGAAAAACACATCCCCAAGTCTCAAGCTATAACCTGAAAGCTAAGAGTGAGCTATGATGTATGAACTACCTTAACGACAACCCAACTGGTCATGGGAGCCGTAACAAGCTATCGTGCAAGCATTTACTGTATATAAAATGAACAGGGTAGTCGTGAGGAGGACCTTGCTAACAAGGACAAACTTAGTCCGTTTATTTACAATCATGGTCATATTTCAAAGGATTATTTTCCATTGAAAGGACGTCTCATTCCCAGAATTACATCACTAATAGAAACATTTTCAAGCAACAAAAAAAGTAACTTAATTTAGAGCGAAGGTGTGGTAAGTACAGTATGTGATACATTTGACAAACATATGTGCATTTACTTTAACCGTTTCTTCACATTATTCAGCTTGTTCATTATGTGTACTATTCTGACCAACTGTTGCTTCATGGCCATGTCGGACCCCGCCCCTTGGACCAAGTACCTGGAGTGAGTATTACGTCTACACTTCCTCCCTCCTTAGTACACTTCTTTTGATGGTGAATACACTGTTTCCCCTGTGATAGGAACTTCCTCTGTGCCCCCCCCCTATTTTTTATTTTTTTTGTCCCAATATTGAGCGTTGCCACGGTGTTTTGCTACAGTAACAGTAACAGTGTGTGAATCCTGATCGGCGAGTTACTGTATTTCAAATGTAAGTAGCCTACATCAAGCATGTGATACGTTGCCACGGTGTGTTGCTACAGTAACATCAAGCATCGGCTCACTCACTGCACTTGGAATGTCACATGAGAATGAATTCTTGGCGTTGGTGTATAATTTGCCCCACACTTCGTCGCCAACACTTTTCAATCAGGTTTTTGCTTATTAAATATATTTTACAATTGGAATGTGATGATATGAATGCTAAACTTCCAATTCTGTTACTGAATGTTTATATACCTGAGGTAAAACTAGCCTCTGACACAAAGTATTCTGGGAATGCATGACATGACACACACTCACCCTTGCTAGCTAACAATACCTTGCTTTTTATACACCATATTTCTACATTCTGCTTTTTTGGGCATTTACATTTACTTTCAACGGGTTGATTGAGAGCATGCTAAATGAGTTGAAACACTGTCATTTTACACCTTAATGAATAATCTCTCTTCATTCCATGCTAAATGAGTTGAAACACTGTTATTTTACACCTTTAACGAATGATCTCTCTTCATTCCATCCAGTGCTATTGCCCAATACTGTGTCGTTTTGAATCCACTAAATTATATTTTCCAGGTACACGTTCACCGGTATCTACACCTTTGAGTCCATGATAAAGATATTTGCGAGAGGATTCTGTGTCGGGCCGTTCACCTTCCTGAGAGACCCATGGAACTGGCTAGATTTTAGTGTAATCTCTATGGCGTGAGTACCACTCCTTTAGTCTGGTATTTGTACTCCTTCACCCCTAGCCACGTCCTGTTGAATTGATAGGTATTTGTACTCCTTCACCCCTAGCCACATCCTGTTCAATTGATAGGTATTTGTACTCCTTCACCCCTAGCCACATCCTGTTCAATTGATAGGTATTTGTACTCCTTCACCCCTAGCCACATCCTGTTCAATTGATAGGTATTTGTACTCCTTCACCCCTAGCCACATCCTGTTCAATTGATAGGTATTTGTACTCCTTCACCCCTAGCCACATCCTGTTCAATTGATAGGTATTTGTACTCCTTCACCCCTAGCCACGTCCTGTTGAATTGATAGGTATTTGTACTCCTTCACCCCTAGCCACATCCTGTTCAATTGATAGGTATTTGTACTCCTTCACCCCTAGCCACGTCCTGTTGAATTGATAGGTATTTGTACTCCTTCACCCCTAGCCACGTCCTGTTGAATTGATAGGTATTTGTACTCCTTCACCCCTAGCCACGTCCTGTTCAATTGATAGGTATTTGTACTCCTTCACCCCTAGCCACGTCCTGTTCAATTGATAGGTATTTGTACTCCTTCACCCCTAGCCACGTCCTGTTCAATTGATAGGTATTTGCGATCCAGGGGCTTTTGAGAGAGAGAGAGAGAGAGAGACAGAGAGACAGAGACAGAGACAGAGAGACAGAGACAGAGAGAGAGAGAGAGAGAGAGAGAGAGAGAGAGAGAGAGAGAGAGAGAGAGAGAGAGAGAGAGAGAGAGAGAGAGAGAGAGAGAGAGAGAGAGAGAGAGATGTCATTTAGGTGGATGACATGTGGATTTAATATTCATTATTTAAAATGAAAACATCACTTGACTTTGGGACTTACCGGGTACTTAAAGGGTTGCATTGTGAATGGACTTCTGAGAGCGAACTAAACAATGTCAGAGAGGATAATGGAGGGGGGATGGTCTAAAAACCCGTCCGTGGTGATACAGCTAGAGGGGATACAGCTATAGAGGATACAGCTATAGAGGATACAGCTATAGAGGATACAGCTGTGGAGGATACAGCTATAGAGGATACAGCTAGAGAGGATACAGCTATAGAGGATACAGCTATAGAGGATACAGCTGTAGAGGATACAGCTATAGAGGATACAGCTATAGAGGATACAGCTATAGAGGATACAGCTGTAGAGGATACAGCTGTAGAGGATACAGCTGTAGAGGATACAGCTATAGAGGAAACAGCTATAGAGGAAACAAGTTTGGGGGAAACAGCTATAGAGGATACAGCTAGAGAGGATACAGCTGTAGATGATACAGCTGTAGGGGATACAGCTATAGATGAAACAGCTAGAGAGGATACAGCTAGAGACGAGAGAGAGAGAGAGAGAGAGAGAGAGAGAGAGAGAGAGAGAGAGAGAGAGAGAGAGAGAGAGAGAGAGAGAGAGAGAGAGAGAGAGAGATGTCATTTAGGTGGATGACATGTGGATTTAATATTCATTATTTAAAATGAAAACATCACTTGACTTTGGGACTTACCGGGTACTTAAAGGGTTGCATTGTGAATGGACTTCTGAGAGCGAACTAAACAATGTCAGAGAGGATAATGGAGGGGGGATGGTCTAGAAACCTGTCCGTGGTGATACAGCTATAGAGGATACAGCTATAGAGGATACAGCTGTAGAGGATACAGCTATAGAGGATACAGCTATAGAGGATACAGCTATAGAGGATACAGCTGTAGAGGATACAGCTATAGAGGATACAGCTATAGAGGATACAGCTATAGAGGATACAGCTGTAGAGGATACAGCTGTAGAGGATACAGCTATAGAGGATACAGCTATAGAGGATACAGCTATAGAGGATACAGCTAGAGAGGATACAGCTATAGAGGATACAGCTGTAGAGGATACAGCTATAGAGGATACAGCTATAGAGGATACAGATGTAGAGGATATAGCTATAGAGGAAACAGCTATAGAGGAAACAAGTTTGGGGGAAACAGCTATAGAGGATACAGCTAGAGAGGATACAGCTGTAGATGATACAGCTGTAGAGGATACAGCTATAGAGGATACAGCTAGAGAGGATACAGCTGTAGATGATACAGCTGTAGAGGATACAGCTATAGAGGAAACAGCTAGAGAGGATACAGCTAGAGACGATACAGCTAGAGAGGAGAGAGAGAGAGAAAGCGAGAGAGAGAGACAGCGAGAGAGAGAGAAAGCGAGAGAGAGAGAGAGAGAGAGAGACAGAGAGACAGAGACAGAGAGAGAGAGAGAGAGAGAGAGAGAGAGAGAGTTGGAGGAAACAGGACTCTGGAGAGCTGAGAGATCCAGAGAGAGTCTCTAACGGCAACAGTGCCTTGGGACCATTACTATAGGAGTTTTAATCACCTTTATCCCCACACGCAATATCACATCCCATCACATGATACACACATAAGGTCGCATTTATTATGACAATAACAAGGTTGTGAGATTACATGTGACTCCTCCTCCATAGTTTATACATCCTGAATATGTTAGGACCTGCTTGGGTAATGAAACAACAACTCTTTCAGTACACTGGACCAGGACAGAACACCATAAGGCCGCTCAACCGTTTAGGGCTTTAGGCTGTATATAGGAGAGAGACAGAGAGAGAGAGGACACAGCTAGGGCCATGTTCACTAAGCCTCTGCTCTCTAAATGATGCTCAGTTACAGGGATGCCTCACCACTTAGAATAAACAAACAGGAAGGAAAAATGACACAGGTAACAATACTGAGAAAATATGGTCCTTAGACATCACCATCATCACTACCATCATCATCGCCATCATCACTACCATCATCATCACCATCATCACTACCATCATCATCACCATCATCATCACCACCACCATCACCACCATCATCACTACCATCATCATCACCATCATCAATACCATCATCAATACCATCACCATCATCACTACCATCATCACCATCATCATCAATACCATCACCATCATCACAACCATCACCACCATCATCATCATCACAACCATCATCACCATCACCATCATCACTACCTTCACCACCATCATCATCGCCACCATCACCATCATCACTACCATCATCATCACCATCATCACTACCATCATCGTCATTTTTATATGCCATCATCACTACCATCATCATCATCATCACCATCATCATCACCATCATCAAAACCATCACCATCGTCACTACCATCCTCATCATCATCATTATCACTACCATCATCATCATCACTACCATCATCATCACCATCATCACTACCATCATCATTACCATCATCACCACCATCATCGTCATCACTACCATCATCACTACCATCACCATCATCACTACCATCATCACCATCATCACATCACCATCATCACTACCATCATCATCATCATCACTACCATCATCATCATCACTACCATCATCATCGCCATCATCACTACCATCATCATCACCATCATCACTACCATCATCATCATCACCATCATCATCACCACCCCCATCACCACCATCATCACTACCATCATCACTACCATCATCACTACCATCATCATCACCATCATCACTACCATCATCACCACCATCATCACTACCATCATCATCACCATCATCATCACTACCATCATCATCATCATCACTACCATCATCACCATCATCACATCACCATCATCACCACCATCATCACTACCATCATCACTACCATCATCATCACCATCATCAATACCATCACCATCATCACTACCATCATCACCATCATCACTACCATCATCATCACCATCACTACCACCATCATCGTCATCACTACCATCATCATCATCATCACTACCATCATCACCATCATCACATCACCATCATCACCACCATCATCACTACCATCATCACTACCATCATCATCACCATCATCAATACCATCACCATCATCACTACCATCATCATCATCACTACCATCACCACCATCATCACTACCATCACCATCATCACTACCATCATCATCATCACTACCATCATCACCATCATCACTACCATCATCACTACCATCATCATCACCATCATCAATACCATCACCATCATCACTACCATCATCATCATCACCACCATCATCACCACCCCCATCACCACCATCATCACTACCATCATCACTACCATCACCATCACCATCATCACTACCATCATCACCATCATCATCAATACCATCACCATCACCACCATCATCATCATCACAACCATCATCACCATCACCATCATCACTACCTTCACCACCATCATCATCGCCACCATCACCATCATCACTACCATCATCATCACCATCATCACTACCATCATCGTCATCACCATCATCATCACCATCATCAAAACCATCACCATCATCACTACCATCACCATCATTATCACTACCATCATCATCATCACTACCATCATCATCATCATCATCATCACTACCATCATCATCATCACCATCATCATCACCATCATCAAAACCATCACCATCGTCACTACCATCCTCATCATCATCATTATCACTACCGTCATCATCATCACTACCATCATCATCACCATCATCACTACCATCATCACCACCATCATCGTCATCACTACCATCATCACTACCATCACCATCATCACTACCATCATCACATCACCATCATCATCACCATCATCACTACCATCACCATCATCACTACCATCATCACCATCATCATCATCAATACCATCACCATCATCACAACCATCACCACCATCATCATCATCACAACCATCATCACCATCACCATCATCACTACCTTCACCACCATCATCATCGCCACCATCACCATCATCACTACCATCATCATCACCATCATCACTACCATCATCGTCATCACCATCATCATCACCATCATCAAAACCATCACCATCATCACTACCATCACCATCATTATCACTACCATCATCATCATCACTACCATCATCATCATTATCACTACCATCATCATCACCATCATCAAAACCATCACCATCGTCACTACCATCCTCATCATCATCATTATCACTACCATCATCATCATCACTACCATCATCATCACCATCATCACTACCATCATCATCACCATCACTACCACCATCATCGTCATCACTACCATCATCACTACCATCCCCATCATCACTACCATCATCATCATCACTACCATCATCACTACCATCACCATCATCACTACCATCACCATCATCACTACCATCATCACTACCATTATCATCACCATCATCACATCACCATCATCACTACCATCATCATCATCACTACCATCATCATCATCATCACTACCATCATCACTACCATCATCACTACCATCATCATCATCACTACATTCATCATCACCATCATCATCATCACCATCATCATCATCACTACCATCATCATCATCATCACTACCATCATCACTACCATCATCACTACCATCATCATCATCACTACATTCATCATCACCATCATCATCATCACCATCATCATCATCACTACCATCATCACCATCATCATCATCACTACCATCATCACTACCATCATCACCATCATCACTATCATCTTCACCATCACCGTCATCACTGCCATCATCATAACCAATACGATCATCACTACCATTATTACCATCACCATCATCACTACCATCACCATCATTGTTACCATCACCATCATCACTACCATTACCATCACTACCATCATCATCATTATCACCATCATCACTACCGTCTCCATCACCATCAACACTACCATCACCACCATCATCATCATCACCACCATCATCATCATCACTACCATCATCATCACCATCAGCATCACTACCATCATCATCACCATCACTACCATCACTATCATCATCATCACCATCATCACTACCATCACCATCATCACTACCATCATCACCATCAACATCATCACTACCATCATCATCACTACCATCATCATCATCATCAACAAGAAGGGAATCAGGTGTTCGACTAAGGGACTTGATAGTACCCAAAACATTTCTTATCCTAGGACTCCTGAAGTGGTTTTTTGTCTGTTTGTTGTACTGTAGTTGACCACCTACAAGCCAACTGAGTAGAGATGAGTTTCTTGATCAAGTCACAGCGATCATTGAAGGGCAATGCCCTGTTAAAATTCTCTCTCTTTATAGATTGATTTATACCATTAGTGCTGCGCTTGTCCATTTCTCTTCTGTCTTTAAAACCCCTGTTCTGTCCACTCTGAATCAGTCTGATATCTGTTTAGCCAGCTGGTGCTGCATTTATGGGACAGCATTGTCCTCGTGTCTTTCATCATGTTGCAGATATCTCACGGAGTTTGTGGATCTGGGAAACGTGTCTGCGTTGAGAACATTCAGGGTCCTCCGAGCGCTGAAAACCATCTCTGTCATTCCAGGTGAGAGAAACTATTTTCTTCTGTTCTGTCTGTGGACATTTTACTGTAAATGCAAGCTGATAGGTGTGAAGCCTTGCAGGACATTGTACTGTAATGCTAGCTGATAGGTGTGAAGTCTTGCAGGACATTGTACTGTAAATACTAGCTGATAGGTGTGAAGCCTTGCAGGACATTGTACTGTAAATGCTAGCTGATAGGTGTGAAGCCTTGCAGGACATTTTACTGTAAATGCTAGCTGATAGGTGTGAAGCCTTGCAGGACATTGTACTGTAAGGCTAGCTGATAGGTGTGAAGCCTTGCAGGACATTTTACTGTAAATGCTAGCTGATAGGTGTGAAGCCTTACAGGACATTGTAATGTAATGCTAGCTGATAGGTGTGAAGCCTTTCAGGACATTGCACTGTAAATACTAGCTGATAGGTGTGAAGCCTTGCAGGACATTGTACTGTAATGCTAGCTGATAGGTTTGAAGCCTTGCAGGGCATTGCACTGTAAATACTAGCTGATAGGTGTGAAGCCTTGCAGGACATTGCACTGTAAATACTAGCTGATAGGTGTGAAGCCTTGCAGGACATTGCACTGTAAATACTAGCTGATAGGTGTGAAGTCTTGCAGGACATTGTACTGTAAATACTAGCTGATAGGTGTGAAGCCTTGCAGGACATTGTACTGTAAATGCTAGCTGATAGGTGTGAAGCCTTGCAGGACATTTTACTGTAAATGCTAGCTGATAGGTGTGAAGCCTTGCAGGACATTGTACTGTAAGGCTAGCTGATAGGTGTGAAGTCTTGCAGGACATTGTACTGTAAATGCTAGCTGATAGGTGTGAAGCCTTGCAGGACATTTTACTGTAAATGCTAGCTGATAGGTGTGAAGCCTTGCAGGACATTGTACTGTAAGGCTAGCTGATAGGTGTGAAGCCTTGCAGGACATTTTACTGTAAATGCTAGCTGATAGGTGTAAAGCCTTGCAGGACATTGTACTGTAATGCTAGCTGATAGGTTTGAAGCCTTGCAGGACATTGTACTGTAAATGCAAGCTGATAGGTGTGAAGCCTTACAGGACATTGTAATGTAATGCTAGCTGATAGGTGTGAAGCCTTGCAGGACATTGCACTGTAAATACTAGCTGATAGGTGTGAAGCCTTGCAGGACATTGTACTGTAATGCTAGCTGATAGGTTTGAAGCCTTGCAGGGCATTGCACTGTAAATACTAGCTGATAGGTGTGAAGCCTTGCAGGACATTGCACTGTAAATACTAGCTGATAGGTGTGAAGCCTTGCAGGACATTGCACTGTAAATACTAGCTGATAGGTGTGAAGCCTTGCAGGACATTGTACTGTAATGCTAGCTGATAGGTGTGAAGCCTTGCAGGACATTGTACTGTAAATGTTAGCTGATAGGTGTGAAGCCTTGCAGGACATTGTACTGTAATGCTAGCTGATAGGTTTGAAGCCTTGCAGGGCATTGCACTGTAAATACTAGCTGATAGGTGTGAAGCCTTGCAGGACATTGCACTGTAAATACTAGCTGATAGGTGTGAAGCCTTGCAGGACATTGCACTGTAAATACTAGCTGATAGGTGTGAAGCCTTGCAGGACATTGTACTGTAATGCTAGCTGATAGGTGTGAAGCCTTGCAGGACATTGTACTGTAAATGTTAGCTGATAGGTGTGAAGCCTTGCAGGACATTGTACTGTAATGCTAGCTGATAGGTGTGAAGCCTTGCAGGACATTGTACTGTAATGCTAGCTGATAGGTGTGAAGCCTTGCAGGACATTGTACTGTAAGGCTAGCTGATAGGTGTGAAGCCTTGCAGGACATTTTACTGTAAATGCTAGCTGATAGGTGTGAAGCCTTACAGGACATTGTAATGTAATGCTAGCTGATAGGTGTGAAGCCTTGCAGGACATTGCACTGTAAATACTAGCTGATAGGTGTGAAGCCTTGCAGGACATTGTACTGTAATGCTAGCTGATAGGTTTGAAGCCTTGCAGGGCATTGCACTGTAAATACTAGCTGATAGGTGTGAAGCCTTGCAGGACATTGCACTGTAAATACTAGCTGATAGGTGTGAAGCCTTGCAGGACATTGCACTGTAAATACTAGCTGATAGGTGTGAAGTCTTGCAGGACATTGTACTGTAAATACTAGCTGATAGGTGTGAAGCCTTGCAGGACATTGTACTGTAAATGCTAGCTGATAGGTGTGAAGCCTTGCAGGACATTTTACTGTAAATGCTAGCTGATAGGTGTGAAGCCTTGCAGGACATTGTACTGTAAGGCTAGCTGATAGGTGTGAAGTCTTGCAGGACATTGTACTGTAAATACTAGCTGATAGGTGTGAAGCCTTGCAGGACATTGTACTGTAAATGCTAGCTGATAGGTGTGAAGCCTTGCAGGACATTTTACTGTAAATGCTAGCTGATAGGTGTGAAGCCTTGCAGGACATTGTACTGTAAGGCTAGCTGATAGGTGTGAAGCCTTGCAGGACATTTTACTGTAAATGCTAGCTGATAGGTGTAAAGCCTTGCAGGACATTGTACTGTAATGCTAGCTGATAGGTTTGAAGCCTTGCAGGACATTGTACTGTAAATGCAAGCTGATAGGTGTGAAGCCTTACAGGACATTGTAATGTAATGCTAGCTGATAGGTGTGAAGCCTTGCAGGACATTGCACTGTAAATACTAGCTGATAGGTGTGAAGCCTTGCAGGACATTGTACTGTAATGCTAGCTGATAGGTTTGAAGCCTTGCAGGGCATTGCACTGTAAATACTAGCTGATAGGTGTGAAGCCTTGCAGGACATTGCACTGTAAATACTAGCTGATAGGTGTGAAGCCTTGCAGGACATTGCACTGTAAATACTAGCTGATAGGTGTGAAGCCTTGCAGGACATTGTACTGTAATGCTAGCTGATAGGTGTGAAGCCTTGCAGGACATTGTACTGTAAATGTTAGCTGATAGGTGTGAAGCCTTGCAGGACATTGTACTGTAATGCTAGCTGATAGGTTTGAAGCCTTGCAGGGCATTGCACTGTAAATACTAGCTGATAGGTGTGAAGCCTTGCAGGACATTGCACTGTAAATACTAGCTGATAGGTGTGAAGCCTTGCAGGACATTGCACTGTAAATACTAGCTGATAGGTGTGAAGCCTTGCAGGACATTGTACTGTAATGCTAGCTGATAGGTGTGAAGCCTTGCAGGACATTGTACTGTAAATGTTAGCTGATAGGTGTGAAGCCTTGCAGGACATTGTACTGTAATGCTAGCTGATAGGTGTGAAGCCTTGCAGGACATTGTACTGTAATGCTAGCTGATAGGTGTGAAGCCTTGCAGGACATTGTACTGTAAGGCTAGCTGATAGGTGTGAAGCCTTGCAGGACATTGTAAAGCTGATAAATATAACCTGTAGGTCAAAGACAATCACAGGACAATCTCTAACTCATCTCTTGTCTACTGGAAATCTAAGACACTGTTTAACTGTCAAGTCTATTGGGGACATTGTATAATCTATTGTGTGTCTCCCTCAGGCCTGAAGACCATCGTTGGTGCTCTGATCCAGTCAGTGAAGAAGCTTGCCGACGTGATGGTCCTGACTGTGTTCTGCCTGAGCGTGTTCGCTCTCATCGGCCTGCAGCTCTTCATGGGCATCCTGCGGCAGAAGTGCGTCCGTAGCGCGGCACACTGCGTCAACTCGTCATACAACGTCAACGACACCTTCACCTGCAACAACAGGACCTGGAGCTCCATGAACGACTTTGTCACCAATGAAGGTTTTTGTTGGGGGGGGGTCATGTCCTTTCGGTCTGTTCTGCGCTGTAGGCACGGCCAGTTTGGAAGCCTTTTTTAAGGCCAATACGAGTGCAAGGGATATGACACACTAAATATGAATTGGTATGCTGCAATATAAAATTACACTCAGTACTGTAATTGGTCAGTTGGTAGAGGATGGTGCTTGCAAAGCCAAAATTGTGGGTTCAATTCCCGGAGTCATATGTCTTCTGCATTTAACCCAACACTCTTAGACTGTAAGTTGCTTTTGAAAAAATTGTCTGCTCAATGGCATGTATAAGGTAGGCGGGCGGGTGCACAGTGATGATGGGTCAAAGCTGTAGTGTGTATTACTGGGGCGGCAGGTAGCCTAGTGGTTGGAGCGTTGGGCCAGTAACTCAAAAGGTTGCTCGTTCAAAATCCCCGTGCTGACATGGTACAAATCTGTAATTCTTCCCCTGAACAAGGCAGTGAGCCCACTGTAAATAATATTTTTTTTCTTAACTGACTTGCTTAGTTAAATAAGGGTTAAATTAAAATAAAATTACGGTTAGGTTACTGGCCGCTGGAACGACCAACTCAGGAACTCTCAATCGGTTGGACCATTTAAAGCAGGTCTCAAGACTGTATTGTTTTTATTACCTTAGTTGTATGTATGTATTGTGTATAAATCATGTTCCTAATCTGCTTTTCAGATAATTTCTACAAAGTTGAAGGAGCAAAGGATGCCTTAATTTGTGGATATGGACAAGATGCAGGGTAAGTCAGCTGTTGTACTGGCTATTGCATAATGTTGTTCTTCTACATAACATCTGCTTGTGAATAGTGGACTGTTAGTGAGGGTAAAGCTGTTAGTGAGGGAAAAGCTGTTAGTGAGGGAAAAGCATAGTGAACTGTTAGTGAGGGTAAAGCTGTTAGTGAGGGTAAAGCATAGTGAACTGTTAGTGAGGGTAAAGCTTAGTGAACTGTTAGTGAGGGTAAAGCTGTTAGTGAGGGTAAAGCATAGTGAACTGTTAGTGAGGGTAAAGCATAGTGAACTGTTAGTGAGGGTAAAGCATAGTGAACTGTTAGTGAGGGTAAAGCTGTTAGTGAGGGTAAAGCGTGATGGGCAGCAAACAATTATTTGTACTACACTAGTCCAGACAGGACAAAGCTAGAGCTCCTCCCAAGCCATATTCAAATGCATAGTGTCAGGGTATAGCCTTAGCCCCTAGCATGTCAGGGTATAGCCCCTAGCATGTCAGGTTATAGCCCCTAGCATGTCAGGTTATAGCACCTAGAATGTCAGATTATAGCCCCTAGCATGTCAGGTTATAGCCCCTAGCATGTTAGGATATAACCTCTAGCCCCTAGCGTGTCAGGGTATAACCTCTAGCCCCTAGCATGTCAGGTTATAGCCCCTAGCATGTCAGGGTATAGCCCCTAGCATGTCAGGTTATAGCACCTAGCATGTCAGGTTATAACCCCTAGCATCTCAGATTATAGCCCCTAGCATGTCAGGGTATAGCCCCTAGCATGTCAGGGTATAGCACCTAGCATGTCAGGTTATAGCCCCTAGCATCTCAGATTATAGCCCCTAGCATGTCAGGGTATAGCCCCTAGCATGTCAGGGTATTGCCCCTAGCATGTCAGGTTATAGCCCCTAGCATGTCAGGTTGTAGCCCCTAGCATGTCAGGTTATAGCCCCTAGCATGTCAGGGTAGAGCCCCTAGCATGTTAGGATATAACCTCTAGCCCCTAGCGTGTCAGGGTATAACCTCTATTCCCTAGCATGTCAGGTTATAGCCCCTAGCATGTCAGGTTATATCCCCTAGCATGTCAGGTTATAGCACCTAGCATGTCAGGTTATAGCACCTAGCATGTCAGATTATAGCACCTAGCATGTCAGGGTATAGCCCTGGCATGTCAGGTTATAGCCCCTAGCATGTCAGGTTATAGCCCCTAGCATGTCAGGTTATAGCCCCTAGCATGTCAGGTTATAGCCCCTAGCATGTCAGGTTATAGCACCTAGCATGTCAGGGTATAGCACCTAGCATGTCAGGGTATAGCCCTAGCATGTCAGGGTATAGCACCTAGCATGTCAGGTTATAGCCCCTAGCATGTCAGGTTATAGCACCTAGCATGTCAGATTATAGCACCTAGCATGTCAGGTTATAGCCCCTAGCATGTCAGTTTATAGCCCCTAGCATGTCAGGTTATAGCCCCTAGCATGTCAGGTTATAGCCCCTAGCATGTCAGGTTATAGCCCCTAGCATGTCAGGTTATAGCCCCTAGCATGTCAAGTTATAGCCCCTAGCATGTCAAGTTATAGCACCGAGCATGTCAGATTATAGCACCTAGCATGTCAGGGCCCCTAGCAGTCCTGTCTTGTCAGGGGCTGTTGAACAGAAGTTTACGTCGTGATAAATCACTAGCTCTAGAAGGTACTACCTTCTAAGTGTGGACTGTTGAGCAGCCTTCCCAGCCTGCCTTCCCAGCTGGGGTAGGGGGAGGAACTGAGGGTTGGAGGGTGTGTCCTTTTACGATGTAATAATTTAAAAAAATCAATGACGCTGTCGTGTCTTTGGCTATGCCGGATTAAGTGATATGACATGCTATTCTATAAAATAATTTATCCGTAATGAATATTACCTGATTGAGCTAATCATGTAAATATAATTAACTAGAGAGTCGGGGCACCACGAAACAATATTTATAGAGCTGTTATCTTCCGAATAAACTCTTAAACACCTAGTAATATTTTACATCAATAGCAGTCCATATTAATCGTCACCTTAATTCAGTCTCTCATCTGAAAGTTGTAAATGATTGGTTATCTGCACAAACCCTGGCTAACAAGTTGAATCAGCAATACAAAATTGGGTTGAATTATTTATTTACTAAATACCTAACTAATTACACATACACATAATTAAATCATAACTTGATTACAAATTACGTCATAAAGGAACACGTCCCTGGCGGGCGGAACAGATATGACAGCTTGTTACACAAAAGAAAAGGGGCTGTGTTTGAGTGAAAGAGCGGGAAGACTGAGGAACAAAGGGAAGAAGCTGGGCTATCGTAAATACAGTATCTTATGCATTCTAAATTAACGCCCATTTGGAAAAGGAAAATGCAATAAATATTTACTCTGAGCAGCGCTTCGGTAGGTTGGTGGTAGATGGAAGGCCGTGTTGCCCAACCGAGTCCTTTGAAGAATGTCTCTGGTGGTCAATTGGATACGTTGTAGTAATGTTGTTGTGTGATAGACAGGATACTCTGTCTGTTCCTTCCCAACCCTCGTTTGCATCTGCTGTTGCTAACTCAACGGCTAGGAGATATCACTTTGTAGTGAATAAGAGTTCAATGTTCATACCATTCGCAACCAAAGCTGACGCTGATGTTTACTTCGTTCTGTAGTTATTATCTGAACCATTCTGACATCGGACCGTCGTCCTCACATCCTCAGAACAGGAGGTTACATTGTCGTCAAGGCTTTATATAGGAAGGGAGAGGAGGGCGTGTTTGAAAAGTTTTATAGCCTTCACAGGGGCGGGCCACTGATTGAGCAGAGCCCTACTTTATGAAAATACAAATCTCACATTTTAGAAGCTAAAATCACATTTCATCCCATCATGAATAATTTCATATTCAAACATTTAAATTGAACAACAATTCCATGTGAATCCGATAACTCTGATGTGTAGACTTTCCACTGTAGAGTTTATGTAATCTTATCATTGATGAGAATGTCTCAGATGACAACCGAACTGACATCATATTCATTAAGTACCACCGCATATGTTCAATTGTTCGGATTACCAGAATATAGTTCATTTCCCCCCACCTTCTGATGTTCCCAGAATCTCTATGTTAACCAAAGGGGTTTGCAAATGTAACATCAGTAGGGTAGAGAGAGGAAAAAGGGGGAAAGAGGTATTTATGACTGTCATAAACCTAATCCCCCAGGGATGTATGGTAGCTGGACTGCAGAAACCCTACTCACACTACTGCAGAAACCCTACTCACACTACTGTATAGGACTACCTCCTACTGCAGAAACCCTACTCACACTACTGTATAGGACTACCTCCTACTGCAGAAACCCTACTCACACTACTGTATAGGTCTACCTCCTTCTGCAGAAACCCTACTCATACTACTGTATAGGTCTACCTCCTGCAGAAACCCTACTCACACTACTGTATAGGTCTACCTCCTTCTGCAGAAACCCTACTCACACTACTGTATAGGACTACCTCCTACTGCAGAAACCCTACTCACACTACTGTATAGGACTACCTCCTACTGCAGAAACCCTACTCACACTACTGTATAGGACTACCTCCTTCTGCAGAAACCCTACTCACACTACTGTATAGGACTACCTCCTACTGCAGAAACCCTACTCACACTACTGTATAGGACTACCTCCTACTGCAGAAACCCTACTCACACTACTGTATAGGTCTACCTCCTACTGCAGAAACCCTACTCACACTACTGCAGAAACCCTACTCACACTACTGTATAGGACTACCTCCTACTGCAGAAACCCTACTCACACTACTGTATAGGACTACCTCCTACTGCAGAAACCCTACTCACACTACTGTATAGGACTACCTCCTACTGCAGAAACCCTACTCACACTACTGTATAGGTCTACCTCCTACTGCAGAAACCCTACTCACACTACTGTATAGGACTACCTCCTACTGCAGAAACCCTACTCACACTACTGTATAGGTCTACCTCCTACTGCAGAAACCCTACTCACACTACTGCAGAAACCCTACTCACACTACTGTATAGGTCTACCTCCTGCAGAAACCCTACTCACACTACTGTATAGGTCTACCTCCTTCTGCAGAAACCCTACTCACACTACTGTATAGGACTACCTCCTACTGCAGAAACCCTACTCACACTACTGTATAGGTCTACCTCCTACTGCAGAAACCCTACTCACACTACTGTATAGGACTACCTCCTACTGCAGAAACCCTACTCACACTACTGTATAGGTCTACCTCCTACTGCAGAAACCCTACTCACACTACTGTATAGGACTACCTCCTTCTGCAGAAACCCTACTCATACTACTGTATAGGACTACCTCCTACTGCAGAAACCCTACTCACACTACTGTATAGGACTACCTCCTTCTGCAGAAACCCTACTCATACTACTGTATAGGACTACCTTACCTTCTACTGCAGAAACCCTACTCACACTACTGCATAAACCCTACTCATACTACTGTATAGGTCTACCTCCTTCTGCATAAACCCGACTCACACTACTGTATAGGACTACCTCCTACTGCAGAAACCCTACTCACACTACTGTATAGGACTACCTCCTACTGCAGAAACCCTACTCACACTACTGTATAGGACTACCTCCTACTGCAGAAACCCTACTCACACTACTGCAGAAACCCTACTCACACTACTGTATAGGTCTACCTCCTTCTGCAGAAACCCTACTCACACTACTGCAGAAACCCTACTCACACTACTGCAGAAACCCTACTCACACTACTGTATAGGACTACCTCCTTCTGCAGAAACCCTACTCATACTACTGTATAGGACTACCTCCTACTGCAGAAACCCTACTCACACTACTGTATAGGACTACCTCCTACTGCAGAAACCCTACTCACACTACTGCATAAACCCTACTCATACTACTGTATAGGTCTACCTCCTTCTGCATAAACCCGACTCACACTACTGTATAGGTCTACCTCCTACTGCAGAAACCCTACTCACACTACTGTATAGGACTACCTCCTTCTGCAGAAACCCTACTCACACTACTGTATAGGACTACCTCCTACTGCAGAAACCCTACTCACACTACTGTATAGGACTACCTCCTACTGCAGAAACCCTACTCACACTACTGTATAGGTCTACCTCCTACTGCAGAAACCCTACTCACACTACTGTATAGGTCTACCTCCTACTGCAGAAACCCTACTCACACTACTGTATAGGTCTACCTCCTACTGCAGAAACCCTACTCACACTACTGTATAGGACTACCTCCTTCTGCAGAAACCCTACTCATACTACTGTATAGGACTACCTTCTACTGCAGAAACCCTACTCACACTACTGCATAAACCCTACTCATACTACTGTATAGGTCTACCTCCTTCTGCATAAACCCGACTCACACTACTGTATAGGACTACCTCCTACTGCAGAAACCCTACTCACACTACTGTATAGGACTACCTCCTACTGCAGAAACCCTACTCACACTACTGCAGAAACCCTACTCACACTACTGCAGAAACCCTGTTCCTGTTCTGTCAGGTTAGATGGTCCCTGTTCTGTCAGGTTAGATGGGTCCTATTCTGTCAGGTTAGATGGTCCCTGTTCTGTCAAGTTAGATGGTCCCTGTTCTGTCAGGTTAGATGGGTCCTATTCTGTCAGGTTAGATGGTCCCTGTTCTGTCAAGTTAGATGGTCCCTGTTCTGTCAGGTTAGATGGGTCCTATTCTGTCAGGTTAGATGGTCCCTGTTCTGTCAAGTTAGATGGTCCCTGTTCTGTCAGGTTAGATGGGTCCTGTTCTGTCAGGTTAGATGGTCCCTGTTCTGTCAGGTTAGATGGTTCCTGTTCTGTCAGGTTAGATGGTCCCTGTTCTGTCAAGTTAGATGGTCCCTGTTCTGTCAGGTTAGATGGTTCCTGTTCTGTCAGGTTAGATGGTCCCTGTTCTGTCAGGTTAGATGGGTCCTGTTCTGTCAGGTTAGATGGTCCCTGTTCTGTCAGGTTAGATGGGTCCTGTTCTGTCAGGTTAGATGGGTCCTGTTCTGTCAGGTTAGATGGTCCCTGTTCTGTCAGGTTAGATGGTTCCTGTTCTGTCAGGTTAGATGGGTCCTGTTCTGTCAGGTTAGATGGGTCCTGTTCTGTCAGGTTAGATGGTTCCTGTTCTGTCAGGTTAGATGGTTCCTGTTCTGTCAGGTTAGATGGGTCCTGTTCTGTCAGGTTAGATGGTCCCTGTTCTGTCAGGTTAGATGGTCCCTGTTCTGTCAGGTTAGATGGGTCCTGTTCTGTCAGGTTAGATGGGTCCTGTTCTGTCAGGTTAGATGGGTCCTGTTCTGTCAGGTTAGATGGGGCCTTTTCTGTCAGGTTAGATGGGTCCCTGTTCTGTCAGGTTAGATGGGTCCTGTTCTGTCAGATTAGATGGGTCCTGTTCTGTCAGGTTAGATGGTTCCTATTCTGTCAGGTTAGATGGGTCCTATTCTGTCAGATTAGATGGTCCCTGTTCTGTCAGGTTAGATGGGTCCTGTTCTGTCAGGTTAGATGGGTCCTATTCTGTCAGGTTAGATGGGTCCCTGTTCTGTCAGGTTAGATGGTTCCTGTTCTGTCAGGTTAGATGGTCCCTGTTCTGTCAGGTTAGATGGGTCCTGTTCTGTCATGTTAGATGGGTCCTGTTCTGTCAGGTTACATGGGTCCCTGTTCTGTCAGGTTAGATGGTCCCTGTTCTGTCAGGTTAGATGGTTCCTGTTCTGTCAGGTTAGATGGTCCCTGTTCTGTCAGGTTAGATGGTTCCTGTTCTGTCAGGTTAGATGGTTCCTGTTCTGTCAGGTTAGATGGTCCCTGTTCTGTCAGGTTAGATGGGTCCTGTTCTGTCAGGTTAGATGGTTCCTGTTCTGTCAGGTTAGATGGTCCCTGTTCTGTCAGGTTAGATGGTCCCTGTTCTGTCAGGTTAGATGGTCCCTGTTCTGTCAGGTTAGATGGTCCCTGTTCTGTCAGGTTAGATGGTCCCTGTTCTGTCAGGTTAGATGGTCCCTGTTCTGTCAGGTTAGATGGGTCCTGTTCTGTCAGGTTAGATGGGTCCTGTTCTGTCAGGTTCCTGTTCTGTCAGGTTAGATGGGTCCTGTTCTGTCAGGTTAGATGGTTCCTGTTCTGTCAGGTTAGATGGTTCCTGTTCTGTCAGGTTAGATGGGTCCTGTTCTGTCAGGTTAGATGGGTCCTGTTCTGTCAGGTTAGATGGTTCCTGTTCTGTCAGGTTAGATGGTTCCTGTTCTGTCAGGTTAGATGGGTCCTGTTCTGTCAGGTTAGATGGGTCCTCTTCTGTCAGGTTAGATGGGTCCTGTTCTGTCAGGTTAGATGGTTCCTGTTCTGTCAGGTTAGATGGGTCCTGTTCTGTCAGGTTAGATGGGTCCTGTTCTGTTCCCAATCAGTCTGTAGTTTGAAACCTACCAAATATGGCTACTCAGCCCACGCTATCTTTAATCCCTTAAATCCAAAGCATTTTGAAACATATCACAACGAGAGGTAGGGAGAGAGGGAGGGAGGGATGACTCTGGCCATGACATGGCTGTTCCAGGGGTTATATTGAACTAAATACCCATCTGGGTAAATCTGAAATCCCAGGGTTTTTCAACAAATAGCTTATCCATTAGGTGTTTTTGTTAATCGCTTCTGAGAAGACGACAGAAAATAGAATTTAGAGTTATATTTGGCTTTCCGATATTCCATATTTAAGGAACGGATGTGGTATATTATATTTGACTTTGTCTCAGTCTTTCGTTCAGACCTTTGTTGGCAATGAGCACATTTTCAAGGTTGGATTTTCCGGAAAATTCATATATGTGTGATTGACAATGAGATGAACAAGATTGACCTGGTTGGAAACTTGAATTGTACTTAACCTTTATTCATTCTGGGTTGTTTTATTGAGGAAAAATATATTTTACGAGAGAGTCCTTGTTGATGCTCACACACAGAGAGACAGAGGCCAGTGCTATGCTGTTTGCAGAAACTCAAAACGCAGATCTAATCTCTCACAATTATTTTGAGATGGGGGGAGGGGGGGTGAGAGAGAGAGAGAGAGAGAGAGAGAGAGAGAGAGAGAGAGAGAGAGAGAGAGAGAGAGAGAGAGAGAGAGAGAGAGAGAGAGGTCAGAAACCACATTTTTTCAGTTTCTTTGTTCTTTTTATCAGACGGGCGGGTACAGTACTTGTTCATTGAAGATACCTTGTCTGGGAAGTGACAATGGTCTACCCTCGGAAGAGAATCATGAAGAAATAACTGTTTTGGAGACTTTTGTTACATTTGAGCTGAACCTTTAGTGAGGTTATCCATGTAGGCGACACATTACTGTAAGTAGGTCAATAGCAGTGAGGACATAAAACATAGAGGAAGTTTAATCTTTTGAGTGTATTCCAACAAGTAATCCCTGACTAGGTTTCCAAATTAAAGATTCAAATACATTATGATGACACACACACACACACACACACACACACACACACACACACACACACACACACACACACACACACACACACACACACACACACACACACACACACACACACACACATTTTGTCTCTATAATTTGGATTTTTGACTATGTTTAGCTACTTTTAGCAACCTCTGTAAGAGTGACCAATGGACTCCAATGGAGTGACCAATGGATTTTATGATTTCTGCTGTTTCGAAAAAGACAGGTCGATGTATGTTTAGCTACATCTGGTTGTTTTCTTTACCCCCGCACTGAGAATCTAAACATACTCCTATACTCCCAAGCTGAGACTCTAAACATACTGCTTTACCCACACGCTAAAACTCAAAAAATACTGCTTTACTCCCAAGCTGAGACTCTAAACATACTGCTTTACCCCCACGCTGAGACTCTAAACATACTGCTTTACCCACACGCTAAAACTCAAAAAATACTGCTTTACTCCCAAGCTGAGACTCTAAACATACTGCTTTACCCCCACACTGAGACTCTAAACATACTGTTATACTCCCATGCTGAGACTCTAAACATACTGTTATACTCCCAAGCTGAGACTCTAAACATACTGCTTTACCCCCACACTGAGACTCTAAACATACTGCTTTACCCACACGCTGAGACTCTAAACATACTGTTATACTCCCAAGCTGAGACTCTAAACACACTGCTTTACCCCCACGCTGAGACTCTAAACATACTGTTATACTCCCAAGCTGAGACTCTAAACACACTGCTTTACCCCCACACTGAGACTCTAAACATACTGTTATACTCCCAAGCTGAGACTCTAAACATACTGCTATACTCCCAAGCTGAGACTCTAAACATACTGTTATACTCCCAAGCTGAGACTCTAAACATACTGCTTTATCCCCACGCTGAGACTCTAAACATACTGCTATACTCCCAAGCTGAGACTCTAAACATACTGCTTTACCCCCACGCTGAGACTCTAAACATACTGTTATACTCCCAAGCTGAGACTCTAAACATACTGCTTTACCCCCACGCTGAGACTCTAAACATACTGCTAAACCCCCACGCTGAGACTCTAAACATACTGCTTTACCCACACGCTGAGACTCTAAACATACTGTTATACTCCCAAGCTGAGACTCTAAACATACTGCTTTACCCCCACGCTGAGACTCTAAACACACTGCTTTACCCACACGCTGAGACTCTAAACATACTGTTATACTCCCAAGCTGAGACTCTAAACATACTGTTATACTCCCAAGCTGAGACTCTAAACATACTGTTATACACCCACGCTGAGACTCTAAACATACTGTTATACTCCCAAGCTGAGACTCTAAACATACTGCTTTACCCCCACGCTGAGACTCTAAACATACTGCTTTACCCACACGCTGAGACTCTAAACATACTGTTATACTCCCAAGCTGAGACTCTAAACACACTGTTATACTCCCAAGCTGAGACTCTAAACATACTGTTATACTCCCAAGCTGAGACTCTAAACATACTGCTTTACCCACACGCTGAGACTCTAAACATACTGTTATACTCCCAAGCTGAGACTCTAAACATACTGTTATACTCCCAAGCTGAGACTCTAAACACACTGCTTTACCCCCACACTGAGACTGGGATACCGGTACAGAGTCAATGTGGAGGCTATATACAGGGGGTACCGGTACAGAGTCAATGTGGAGGCTATATACAGGGGGTACCGGTACAGAGTCAATGTGGAGGTTATATACAGGGGGTACCGGTACAGAGTCAATGTGGAGGCTATATACAGGGGGTACCGGTACAGAGTCAATGTGGAGGCTATATACAGGGGGTACCGGTGCAGAGTCAATGTGGAGGCTATATACAGGGGGTACCGGTACAGAGTCAATGTGGAGGCTATATACAGGGGGTACCGGTACAGAGTCAATGTGGAGGCTATATACAGGGGGTACCGGTACAGAGTCAATGTGGAGGCTATATACAGGGGTACCGGTACAGAGTCAATGTGGAGGCTATATACAGGGGGTACCGGTACAGAGTCAATGTGGAGGCTATATACAGGGGGTACCGGTATAGAGTCAATGTGGAGGCTATATACAGGGGTACCGGTACTGAGTCAATGTGGAGGCTATATACAGGGGGTACCGGTATAGAGTCAATGTGGAGGCTATATACAGGGGGTACCGGTACAGAGTCAATGTGGAGGCTATATACAGGGGGTACCGGTACAGAGTCAATGTGGAGGCTATATAGTCCAAAGAAGAAAAGCCTGGAAGGAGGAGAGATGACTAGAAATTATTCGGTGGACTGTTTTATGTCTGGATTAATTGGTGGACCTTGTGCATTTCAGGTAAAATAACAACTCAATTTTTATATCCCAGGACAAATTAGCTAGCAACTGCAAGCTAGCTAAATAGGACAAATTAGCTAGCAACTGCAAGCTAGCTAACTAAATTGCCATACATGTTTAATGCTTTTCGACCTGTTAATAAAAAATTAATATAATTAGTTCAGAGTTTGTTAAGATATTTCATCCTGCGTGTCGTGATCGCGTTTGGTGTGGGGGGACTAAATCAATTTGCGCATGATGGCGCACGAATCTATCCGGTTTGGGCATGGTGTTAGTAAGGTCACATTGATCAATAACAAGGTTGTGAGATTACATGTGACTCCTCCTCCATAGTTTATACATCCTGAATATGTTAGGACCTGCTTGGGTAATGAAACAACAACTCTTTCAGTACACTGGACCAGGACAGAACACCATAAGGCCGCTCAACCGTTTAGGGCTTTAGGCTGTATATAGTGTTATATCAGTGTAACTTGCCCCCTGTGCTACATTTTGCACCTGTGATTTTTCTGGAATAAATCATGGGTGAATAACTCCAGGAAGCAGCTGTGTACACCAGGTGAGGTGTTACAGGAACCTCTCTGTCCCCCTCTCTGTCTCTCTGTCTCTCTCTCTCTCTCCCTCTCCTCTCCTCTCCTCTCCTCTCCTCTCCTCTCCTCTCCTCTCCTCTCACTCTCTCTCTCGCTCTCTCTCTTCATGATTACATTTAATGTGCCCAGGGTCGGCTCTAGACTTTTTTTTTTCGTGGCCCCCTATCTTGCCGGCGGAGACAACAAAATCTACATTTCAAATTCATTTTCTACAGTTCTACTCTCTCAGCTCACTCTCTCAGCTCTTTCTCTCTCAATTTATCTATCTTTCTCTCGCTCCCCCATTTCACTCTCTATTTTCAACCTTATGAGGAGTCAATGAGCTCTAGTGTCGGAATTAAATCAGAGTGTTACATTTTGCAGTCATTGCAGTGTAAATTCAACTCAAACTCAAATTCAACTGAAAAATGTTTGCGTGAATTTTAAAACCATTTTGAGTCAAATCAAATCAAATGTTATTGGTCACATACACATGTTTAGCAGATGTTAATGCGAGTGTAGCGAAATGCTTGTGCTTCTAGTTCCGACCGTCCAGTAATATCTAACAAGTAACCTAACAATTTCACATCAACAATGGAATGAATAAGAATATGTACATATAAATATATGGATGAGCGATGGCCAAAAGGCATAGGCAAGATGCAGTAGATGGTATAGAGTACAGTATAGTGTACAGTATATACATATGAGATGAGTAATGTAGGGTATGTAAACATTATATAAAGTGGCATTGTTTAAAGTGACTAGTGATACATTTATTACATCCAAGTTGTAATTGTTAAAGTGGCTGGAGTTGAGTCAGTATGTTGGCAGCAGACACTCAATGTTAGTGATGGCTGTTTAACAGTCTAATGGCCTTGAGACAGAATCTGTTTTTCAGTCTCTCGGTCCCAGCTTTGATGCACCTGTACTGTCCTCGCCTTCTGAATTATAGCGGGGTGAACAGGCAGTGGCTCAGGTGGTTGTCCTCGATTATCTTTTTGGCCTTCCTGTGACATCGGGTGGTGTAGGTGTCCTGGAGGGCAGGTAGTTTGCCCCCGGTGATACGTTGTGCAGACCTCACTACCCTCTGGAGAGCCTTACGGTTGTGGGCGGAGCAGTTGCCGTACCAGGCGGTGATACAGCCCGACAGGATGCTCTCGATTGTGCATCTGTAAAAGTTTGTGAGTGTTTTTGGTGACGAGCCAATTTCTTTCAGCCTCCTGAGGCTGTGTGGGTGGACCATGTCCGTGACGCCGAGGAACTTACTTCTCCACCACTGTCTCCACTAATTAACTCTGAAAATGTGACACTACCTTGTAGAGTAACTTTAACACTATGCAGACTGGGACCAAATGTTATCTGATACAGTGTTGAATTCAACTCTATTGGAGTTAAATTAACACTTTTATCTGTTTACTGTACAGACTTGGTTTAACTGTCATCAGTGTTAGCTCTTAGCTGTCCATTACCACCTTTACTCTGTTTTGGGTTGTAAAATCAACGGTGAAAGTAAGCTGGCACTGGCCGGTACGGCGTCCCCCTCAGCGAAATAAATGGTAGGGGTACGCCGTACCGGTTGAACATGAGCCTATCACAATAATTACACTCAAAGAAGCCAAGAAAACCCACTATTACACTACTATTTGTAATTACTGCATAGCACACGTATGTAACATATCACACGTATGTAACATATCACACGTATGTAACATATCACACGTATGTAACATATCACACGTATGAAACATATCACACGTATGAAACATATCACACGTATGTAACATATCACACGTATGTAACATATCACACGTATGAAACATATCACACGTATGTAACATATCACACGTATGTAACATATCACACGTATGTAACATATCACACGTATGTAACATATCACAACATATCACACGTATGTAACATATCACACGTATGAAACATATCACACGTATGTAACATATCACACGTATGTAACATATCACACGTATGTAACATATCACACGTATGTAACATATCACACGTATGAAACATATCACACGTATGTAACATATCACACGTATGTAACATATCACACGTATGTAACATATCACACATATGTAACATATCACACGTATGAAACATATCACACGTATGTAACATAGCACACGTATGAAACATATCACGTATGTAACATATCACACGTATGTAACATATCACACGTATGAAACATATCACACGTATGTAACATATCACACTTATGTAACATATCACACGTATGTAACATATCACATGTATGTAACATATCGCACTTATGAAACATCTCACATATCACACGTATGAAACATATCACACGTATGTAACACATCACACGTATGTAACACATCACACGTATGTAACATATCACACGTATGTAACATATCACATGTATGTAACATATCGCACTTATGAAACATCTCACATATCACACGTATGAAACATATCACACGTATGTAACATATCACACGTATGTAACATATCACATGTATGTAACATATCGCACTTATGAAACATCTCACATATCACACTTATGAAACATAGCACACGTATGTAACACATCACACATATGTAACATATCACACGTATGTAACATATCACACGTATGAAACATATCACACTTATGAAACATCTCACATATCACACGTATGTAACATATCACACGTATGTAACATAGCACACGTATGTAACATAGCACACGTATGAAACATATCACACTTATGAAACATCTCACATATCACACGTATGTAACATATCACACGTGTGTAACATAGCACACGTATGTAACATATCACACTTATGAAACATAGCACACGTATGAAACATATCACGTATGTAACATATCACACTTATGAAACATAGCACGTATGTAACATATCACACGTATGAAACATAGCACGTATGTAACATATCACACTTATGAAACATAGCACGTATGTAACATAGCACACGTATGTAACATATCACACGTATGAAACATAGCACGTATGTAACATATCACACTTATGAAACATAGCACACGTATGTAACATAGCACACGTATAAAACATATCACGTATGTAACATATCACACTTATGAAACATAGCACACGTATGAAACATATCACGTATGTAACATATCACACGTATGAAACATATCACACGTATGTAACATAGCACACGTATGTAACATATCACACGTATGTAACATATCACACGTATGAAACATATCACACGTATGAAACATATCACACGCATGTAACATATCACACGTATGAAACATATCACACGTATGAAACATATCACACGTATGTAACATATCGCACTTATGAAACATCTCACATATCACGTATGTGTGCTGGCAGCCAGGTTTACAGGATCCTATTGATTGGATTGTTTGACGACCAGATGAAAACATAATAACTGGTTATGTTAATGCCACATTAAAAGGTTGAATAATACGAATAATGTAATGTAATTGTAGTGCATGCACACATAGGAGGTACTGTATCTGAAAGAAATGAAAACTACTTCCACCCCCCCTACCCCCACTGGGTAGAATACTGCTGTGTCATGTGTTAATCCTAGAATACTGCTGTGTCGTGTTTAACCCTCGAATACTGCTGTGTCATGTGTTAACCCTAGAATACTGCTGTGTCATGTGTTTAACCCTAGAATACTGCTGTGTCATGTGTTAACCCTAGAATACTGCTGTGTCATGTGTTTAACCCTAGAATACTGCTGTGTCATGTGTTTAACCCTAGAATACTGCTGTGTCATGTGTTAACCCTAGAATACTGCTGTGTCATGTGTTAACCCTAGAATACTGCTGTGTCATGTGTTTAACCCTAGAATACTGCTGTGTCATGTGTTAACCCTAGAATACTGTTGTGTCATGTGTTAACCCTAGAATACTGCTGTGTCATGTGTTAACCCTAGAATACTGCTGTGTCATGTGTTAATCCTAGCATGATGCTGTGTCATGTGTTTAACCCTAGAATACTGCTGTGTCATGTGTTAACCCTAGAATACTGCTGTGTCGTGTGTTAACCCTAGAATACTGCTGTGTCATGTGTTTAACCCTAGAATACTGCTGTGTCATGTGTTAACCCTAGAATACTGCTGTGTCATGTGTTAACCCTAGAATACTGCTGTGTCATGTGTTAACCCTAGAATACTGCTGTGTCATGTGTTTAACCCTAGAATACTGCTGTGTCATGTGTTTAACTCTAGAATACTGCTGTGCCATGTGTTAACCCTAGAATACTGCTGTGCCATGTGTTTAACCCTAGAATACTGCTGTGTCATGTGTTAACCCTAGAATACTGCTGTGTCATGTGTTAACCCTAGAATACTGCTGTGTCATGTGTTAACCCTAGAATACTGCTGTGTCATGTGTTTAACCCTAGAATACTGCTGTGTCATGTGTTTAACTCTAGAATACTGCTGTGCCATGTGTTAACCCTAGAATACTGCTGTGTCATGTGTTAACCCTAGAATACTGCTGTGTCATGTGTTAACCCTAGAATACTGCTGTGTCATGTGTTAACCCTAGAATACTGCTGTGTCATGTGTTAACCCTAGAATACTGCTGTGCCATGTGTTTAACCCTAGAATACTGCTGTGTCATGTGTTTAACCCTAGAATATTGCTGTGTCATGTGTTAACCCTAGAATACTGCTGTGTCATGTGTTAACCCTAGAATACTGCTGTGCCATGTGTTAACCCTAGAATACTGCTGTGCCATGTGTTTAACCCTAGAATACTGCTGTGTCATGTGTTTAACCCTAGAATACTGCTGTGTCATGTGTTAAACCCTAGAATACTGCTGTGCCATGTGTTAACCCTAGAATACTGCTGTGTCATGTGTTAACCCTAGAATACTGCCGTGTCATGTGTTTAACCCTAGAATACTGCTGTGTCATGTGTTAACCCTAGAATACTGCTGTGTCATGTGTTAACCCTAGAATACTGCTTTGTCATGTGTTAACCCTAGAATACTGCTGTGCCATGTGTTAACCCTAGAATACTGCTGTGTCATGTGTTAACCCTAGAACACTGCTGTGTCATGTGTTTAACCCTAGAATACTGCTGTGTCATGTGTTTAACCCTAGAATACTGCTGTGTCATGTGTTTAATCCTAGAATACTGCTGTGTCATGTGTTAACCCTAGAATACTGCTGTGTCATGTGTTTAACCTAGAATACTGATGTGTCATGTGTTAACCCTAGAATACTGCTGTGTCATGTGTTTAACCCTAGAATACTGCTGTGTCATGTGTTTAACTCTAGAATACTGCTGTGTCATGTGTTTAACCCTAGAATACTGCTGTGTCATGTGTTTAACCCTAGAATACTGCTGTGTCATGTGTTTAACTCTAGAATACTGCTGTGTCATGTGTTAACCCTAGAATACTGCTGTGTCATGTGTTTAACCCTAGAATACTGCTGTGTCATGTGTTAACCCTAGAATACTGCTGTGTCATGTGTTTAACCCTAGAATACTGCTGTGTCATGTGTTAACCCTAGAATACTGCTGTGTCATGTGTTTAACTCTAGAATACTGCTGTGTCATGTGTTTAACTCTAGAATACTGCTGTGCCATGTGTTAACCCTAGAATACTGCTGTGTCATGTGTTTAACCCTAGAATACTGCTGTGTCATGTGTTAACCCTAGAATACTGCTGTGTCATGTGTTTAACCCTAGAATACTGCTGTGTCATGTGTTTAACCCTAGAATACTGCTGTGCCATGTGTTAACCCTAGAATACTGCTGTGCCATGTGTTAACCCTAGAATACTGCTGTGTCATGTGTTTAATCCTAGAATACTGCTGTGTCATGTGTTTAACCCTAGAATACTGCTGTGTCATGTGTTTAACCCTAGAATACTGCTGTGTCATGTGTTTAACCCTATAATACTGCTGTGTCATGTGTTAACCCTAGAATACTGCTGTGTCATGTGTTTAACCCTAGAATACTGCTGTGTCATGTGTTTAACCCTAGAATACTGCTGTGTCTGTGTCTAGAATACTGCTGTGTGTTTAACCCTAGAATACTGCTGTGTCATGTGTTTAACCCTAGAATACTGCTGTGCCATGTGTTAACCCTAGAATACTGCTGTGCCATGTGTTAACCCTAGAATATTGCTGTGTCATGTGTTTAACCCTAGAATACTGCTGTGTCATGTGTTTAACCCTAGAATACTGCTGTGTCATGTGTTAACCCTAGAATACTGCTTTGTCATGTGTTAACCCTAGAATACTGCTGTGCCATGTGTTAACCCTAGAATACTGCTGTGTCATGTGTTAACCCTAGAACACTGCTGTGTCATGTGTTTAACCCTAGCATGATGCTGTGTGTTGCAGGAAGTGTCCTGAGGGATTTGACTGTCTGAGAATAGGAAGGAACCCTAACTATGGTTATACCAGCTTTGACAGCTTTGGCTGGGCTTTCCTGGCGCTGTTCCGGCTGATGACCCAGGACTACTGGGAGAACCTCTATCATCAGGTACACAACCTACAATACTCTGTATACACTCTTATGAGCCGGGCGCTTCCTGTGTGTGTGTGTGTTTGCGTGCGTGTGTTTGCGTGTGTGTGTTTGCGTGTGTGTGTTTGCGTGCGTGTGTGTGTGTGTGTGTTTGCGTGCATTTGTGTGTGTGTGTTTGCGTGTGTGTGTGTGTGTGTGTGTTTGCGTGCGTGCGTGCGTGTGTGTGTGTGTGTGTTTGCGTGCGTGCGTGCGTGTGTGCGTGTAAGTCGCTCTGGATAAGAGCGTCTGCTAAATGACTTAAATGTAAATGTAAATGTGTGTGTGTGTGTGTGTGTGTGTGTGTGTGTGTGTGTGTGTGTGTGTGTGCGTGCGTGTGTGCGTGCGTGCGTGTGTGTGTGTGTGTGTGTGTGTGCGTGTGTTTGCGTGTGTGTGTGTTAACCTGCTGTATCTCTGTCCCTCAGACTCTGCGTTCAGCAGGGAAAACCTACATGGTCTTCTTTGTGCTGGTCATCTTTCTGGGTTCCTTCTACCTGGTCAACCTGATCCTGGCTGTGGTGGCCATGGCCTACGAGGAACAGAACCAGGCCACCATCCA
>NC_068443.1:5224755-5302255 GCF_023373465.1 Oncorhynchus keta | reverse complement strand
ATCAGGATGTAAAAGGTAATCCCATCAAGCATTTTAAAACCAGAACTGTTATTATTACCAGTATAGTCTTTGGCAAGGAGCTAAAAGAAAAGCACACAATGTGCTTTGTAGTATCTTTGCAGTTAATAAATTATGACAGATTTATAAAATATCTATAAACTACTTATTAAAAGTTTATAAACCCTTTACAAATCCTTTATAAATTATTTATAAATATAAAAGTGTTACCTTTAAAACTGCTTGGGCTTCCACAATCGTTCCCAAAAGTTCTCCGGTTTTTCCAAAACCTTAATTTCCCGGAATTAGGAGGGCATGACCAAGGAGATAATCCTTCAACCAAGTTTCTTGAAAAACCCAAGGAACCGTGGGAAAGTTTGTGTAATTTTACACAGCCCTAAAACCATACCAACCTAACCCCTGTGTCTGGTCTCTGCCCCCCAGAGCTGGAGGAGTCTCGTCAGAAGTGCCCCCCGTGCTGGTACACTTTTGCCAAGGCGTACCTGATCTGGGACAGGTGCCCGTGGTGGCTGAAGGTAAAGGAGTATGTGAAGATGATTGTGATGGATCCCTTCCTAGACCTGGCAATAACCATCTGTATCGTCCTCAACACCCTCTTCATGGCCCTGGAACACTACCCCATGACCGACGAGTTCAACAATGTGCTCTCTGTTGGCAATCTGGTAAGGATTTCCAGAATTATATGACTTTTACAATTATTAACAACACTTACAATCTATCACACAACGATCACAATATTCACTCAACATGGTAAGGCTATTTTTGTGATTTATTTTTAATTTTTATGAAAGATTCATATAAACAGTAAATAAGTATAGGTATCACATTACATCTGATAAGACGTTTTAAGACAAAAATGTATTATTACAATGAATAAACTACTTACCATCTATCCACAATCACATAACAGTTACGGAAATAGTAATCACATAACCTACAAGACAAAATGGAAACTAGGGTTTGTACAATCACAAAATGGAAACTAGGGTTGTACAATCACACAATGGAAACTAGGGTTGTACAATCACACAATGGAAACTAGGGTTGTACAATCACACAATGGAAACTAGGGTTTGTACAATCACACAATGGAAACTAGGGTTGTACAATCACACAATGGAAACTAGGGTTGTACAATCACACAATGGAAACTAGGGTTGTACAATCACACAATGGAAACTAGGGTTGTACAATCACACAATGGAAACTAGTGGTTGTACAATCACACAATGGAAACTAGGGTTTGTACAATCCCAGAATCAAAAGGGAATAAACAAGGAATACATCTTTAGGACATATCTTTCCCTCAAATTGGCAACACCAGTCTATTCAATCCAGATGAACCTGTCTATTGAATCCAGATCAACACCAGTCTATTCAATCCAGATTAACCTGTCTATTGAATCCAGATCAACACCAGTCTATTGAATCCAGGTCAACACCAGTCTATTCAATCCAGATTAACCTGTCTATTCAATCCAGGTCAACACCAGTCTATTCAATCCAGATGAACCTGTCTATTCAATCCAGATCAACACCAGTCTATTCAATCCAGATCAACACCAGTCTATTGAATCCAGATCAACACCAGTCTTTTCAATCCAGATTAACCTGTCTATTGAATCCAGATCAACACCAGTCTATTCAATCCAGATTAACCTGTCTATTGAATCCAGATCAACACCAGTCTATTGAATCCAGGTCAACACCAGTCTATTCAAGCCAGATTAACCTGTCTATTCAATCCAGGTCAACACCAGTCTATTCAATCCAGATGAACCTGTCTATTCAATCCAGATCAACACCAGTCTATTCAATCCAGATCAACACCAGTCTATTGAATCCAGATCAACACCAGTCTTTTCAATCCAGATTAACCTGTCTATTGAATCCAGATCAACACTAGTCTATTCAATCCAGATCAACACCAGCCTATTCAATCCAGATTAACACCAGTCTATTCAATCCAGATGAACCTGTCTATTGAATCCAGATCAACACCAGTCTATTCAATCCAGATTAACCTGTCTATTGAATCCAGATCAACACCAGTCTATTCAATCCAGATTAACACCAGTCTATTCAATCCAGATGAACCTGTCTATTGAATCCAGATCAACACCAGTCTATTCAAACCAGATTAACCTGTCTATTGAATCCAGATCAACACCAGTCTATTCAATCCAGATCAACACCAGTCTATTCAATCCAGATTAACCTGTCTATTGAATCCAGATCAACACTAGTCTATTCAATCCAGATCAACACCAGCCTATTCAATCCAGATTAACACCAGTCCATTCAATCCAGATGAACCTGTCTATTGAATCCAGATCAACACCAGTCTATTCAATCCAGATTAACCTGTCTATTGAATCCAGATCAACACCAGTCTATTCAATCCAGATTAACCTGTCTATTGAATCCAGGTCAACACCAGTCTATTCAATCCAGATGAACCTGTCTATTGAATCCAGGTCAACACCAGTCTATTCAATCCAGATTAACCTGTCTATTGAATCCAGGTCAACACCAGTCTATTGAATCCAGATCAACACCAGTCTATTGAATCCAGGTCAACACCAGTCTATTCAATCCAGATTAACCTGTCTATTCAATCCAGGTCAACACCAGTCTATTCAATCCAGATGAACCTGTCTATTGAATCCAGATCAACACCAGTCTATTCAATCCAGATTAACACCAGTCTATTCAATCCAGATCAACACCAGCCTATTCAATCCAGATTAACACCAGTCTATTCAACCCAGATGAACCTGTCTATTGAATCCAGATCAACACCAGTCTATTCAATCCAGATTAACCTGTCTATTGAATCCAGATCAACACCAGTCTATTCAATCCAGATTAACCTGTCTATTGAATCCAGATCAACACTAGTCTATTCAATCCAGATCAACACCAGCCTATTCAATCCAGATTAACACCAGTCTATTCAATCCAGATGAACCTGTCTATTGAATCCAGATCAACACCAGTCTATTCAATCCAGATTAACCTGTCTATTGAATCCAGATCAACACCAGTCTATTCAATCCAGATTAACCTGTCTATTGAATCCAGGTCAACACCAGTCTATTCAATCCAGATGAACCTGTCTATTGAATCCAGGTCAACACCAGTCTATTCAATCCAGATTAACCTGTCTATTGAATCCAGGTCAACACCAGTCTATTGAATCCAGATCAACACCAGTCTTTTCAATCCAGATTAACCTGTCTATTGAATCCAGATCAACACCAGTCTATTGAATCCAGATCAACACTAGTCTATTGAATCCAGATCAACACCAGTCTTTTCAATCCAGATTAACCTGTCTATTGAATCCAGATCATCACCAGTCTATTGAATCCAGATCAACACTAGTCTAGTGATGGTTGGGTAATGGTTGTGTGATGGTTGGGTAATGGTTGTGTGATGTGATGTTTGGGTAATGGTTGTGTGATGTGATGTTTGGGTAATGGTTGTGTGATGGTTGGGTAATGGTTGTGTGATGGTTGGGTATTGGTTGTGTGATGTGATGTTTGGGTAATGGTTGTGTAATGTGATGGTTGTGTAATGTGATGGTTGTGTAATGTGATGGCTGTGTGATGGTTGGGTAATGGCTGTGTGATGGTTGGGTAATGGTTGTGTGATGTGATGTTTGGGTAATGGTTGTGTGATGTGATGTTTGGGTAATGGTTGTGTGATGTGATGGTTGGGTAATGGTTGTATGATGTTTGGGTAATGGTTGTGTGATGTGATGTTTGGGTAATGGTTGTGTGATGGTTGGGTAATGGTTGTGTGATGTGATGTTTGGGTAATGGTTGTGTGATGTGATGTTTGGGTAATGGTTGTGTGATGTGATGTTTGGGTAATGGTTGTGTGATGGTTGGGTAATGGTTGTGTGATGGTGATGTTTGGGTAATGGTTGTGTGATGTGATGTTTGGGTAATGGTTGTGTGATGTGATGTTTGGGTAATGGTTGTGTACTGGTTGTGTATTATCTGTGTGCTCTCCCAGGTGTTCACGGTGATCTTCACAGCAGAGATGGTATTCAAGCTGATAGCCATGGATCCATACTTTTACTTCCAGCAGGGCTGGAACATGTTTGACGGCATCATCGTCTGTCTCAGCCTCATGGAGCTGGGCCTGTCCAACGTAGAGGGACTGTCCGTCCTGCGCTCCTTCAGACTGGTAATGTCACTGTCACAAAGACATTTACATTTACATTTACATTTAAGTCATTTAGCAGACGCTCTTATCCAGAGCGACTTACAAATTACAACGTTTCATTTCATTTGATAACATTTTATTTATGTATTTATTTTATTTGTTTGATTGGTTATGATTGGTTTAAATAATTGTATAAATCATTTAACCCAATCAATAAAATAAAATAAAACTGCTACATCGAAATAATTATTCCCTTTTGATGATATGTTTGAGGGTGAGAAACTCCAAGCTTAGTATGCCCCCCCCCCACACACACACACACACACAGTGGCGTAATCTGTTGAGCATTACAATGATTGAGTCACAGTATCAATGAGATTTCGAGGGTGGGGGGACACATTTTAGTGGAATCACTTCAATTACGAGCAATATGAAAAATGGATCTGAGACGTGCCAAACACAAGGACTCTGATCTAGATGTTGAGACGTGCCAAACACCAGGACTCTGATCTAGATGCTGAGACGTGTCAAACACAAGGACTCTGATCTAGATGCTGAGGCGTGTCAAACACAAGGACTCTGATCTAGATGCTGAGACGTGTCAAACACAAGGACTCTGATCTAGATGCTGAGACGTGTCAAACACAAGGACTCTGATCTAGATGCTGAGACGTGTCAAACACAAGGACTCTGATCTGATCTAGATGACTCTTGTTGAGACGTGTCAAACACAAGGACTCTGATCTAGATGTTGAGACGTGTCAAACACAAGGACTCTGATCTAGATGTTGAGACGTGTCAAACACAAGGACTCTGATCTAGATGTTGAGACGTGTCAAACACAAGGACTCTGATCTAGATGTTGAGACGTGTCAAACACAAGGACTCTGATCTAGATGTTGAGACGTGTCAAACACAAGGACTCTGATCTAGATGTTGAGACGTGTCAAACACAAAGACTCTGATCTAGATGCTGAGACGTGTCAAACACCAGGACTCTGATCTAGATGTTGAGACATGTCAAACACAAGGACTCTGATCTAGATGCTGAGACGTGTCAAACACAAGGACTCTGATCTAGATGCTGAGACGTGTCAAACACAAGGACTCTGATCTAGATGTTGAGACGTGTCAAACACAAGGACTCTGATCTAGATGCTGAGACGGGTCAAACACAAGGACTCTGATCTAGATGCTGAGACGTGTCAAACACAAGGACTCTGATCTAGATGCTGAGACGTGTCAAACACAAGGACTCTGATCTAGATGTTGAGACGTGTCAAACACAAGGACTCTGATCTAGATGTTGAGACGTGTCAAACACAAGGACTCTGATCTAGATGCTGAGACGGGTCAAACACAAGGACTCTGATCTAGATGCTGAGACGTGTCAAACACAAGGACTCTGATCTAGATGCTGAGACGTGTCAAACACAAGGACTCTGATCTAGATGCTGAGACGTGTCAAACACAAGGACTCTGATCTAGATGCTGAGACGTGTCAAACACAAGGACTCTGATCTAGATGTTGAGACGTGTCAAACACAAGGACTCTGATCTAGATGCTGAGACGTGTCAAACACAAGGACTCTGATCTAGATGCTGAGACGTGTCAAACACAAGGACTCTGATCTAGATGTTGAGACGTGTCAAACACAAGGACTCTGATCTAGATGTTGAGACGTGTCAAACACAAGGACTCTGATCTAGATGTTGAGACGTGTCAAACACAAGGACTCTGATCTAGATGCTGAGACGTGTCAAACACAAGGACTCTGATCTAGATGTTGAGACGTGTCAAACACAAGGACTCTGATCTAGATGCTGAGACGTGTCAAACACAAGGACTCTGATCTAGATGCTGAGACGTGTCAAACACAAGGACTCTGATCTAGATGCTGAGACGTGTCAAACACAAGGACTCTGATCTAGATGCTGAGACGTGTCAAACACAAGGACTCTGATCTAGATGCTGAGACGTGTCAAACACAAGGACTCTGATCTAGATGCTGAGACGTGTCAAACACAAGGACTCTGATCTAGATGCTGAGACGTGTCAAACACCAGGACTCTGATCTAGATGCTGAGACGTGTCAAACACAAGGACTCTGATCTAGATGCTGAGACGTGTCAAACACAAGAACTCTGATCTAGATGTTGAGACGTGTCAAACACAAGAACTCTGATCTAGATGCTGAGACGTGTCAAACACCAGGACTCTGATCTAGATGCTGAGACGTGTCAAACACAAGGACTCTGATCTAGATGTTGAGACGTGTCAAACACAAGGACTCTGATCTAGATGCTGAGACGTGTCAAACACAAGGACTCTGATCTAGATGCTGAGACACTGTTTACTTGGGTACAAGCCATACTCACACAGCAATCCAATGATAACGTCATGTGCCATTCCTTTACTGCAGGGGACTACGTTGTAGTCCTTTAGTATCCTTTACTACACTGTAGTCCTTTATTCACATAATGTAAAAAATATAATATTTTTAAGCATTATGTAATGTAACATAATTAACATAATTTGATCATTTAATTTTGCTAATTGATTTGTCTCTTTTTTTGTGTGTCGGTCAGTTGCGAGTGTTCAAGCTAGCGAAGTCATGGCCCACCCTGAACACACTGATCAAGATCATCGGTAACTCCGTGGGAGCTCTGGGAAACCTGACCCTGGTACTGGCCATTATCGTCTTCATCTTCGCCGTGGTGGGCATGCAACTGTTCGGCAAGAACTACCAGGACTGCGTTTGTAAGATCTCTAAGGATTGTATGTTACCCCGCTGGCACATGAAGGACTTCTTCCACTCGTTCCTCATCGTGTTCCGGGTGCTGTGTGGCGAGTGGATCGAGACCATGTGGGATTGTATGGAGGTGGCAGGGCAACCTCTCTGCATCCTAGTCTTCATGCTGGTCATGGTCATAGGAAACCTGGTGGTGAGTAGATCCGTTGAGAAACCTGAAATGTAGAGATCAGTTCTAACACAAAGAGTGAAGGTCGGACAAAAGACACACACAAGCTAATAGAACAGGATCGTTATGCATTGGAATGAGTTTAGAGGTTGTTTTTTTAAACAGAAATATCAGCAAGATTGTTGTTTAGCATAAATGATGTGATGGATGTTGTATTATGGATACAATTAGTTGTGCTGTTGCACAACCTTCTGATTGAGAAATGGGATCTGAAAAGGGCATTGATAGAACAGGAGTATTACAATGCACTGGAGAAACGAGAGCTACAGAGTTTTATGGAAACAAACAATAGCAAGACCTGGAACCCACTACCCTGGCGTATTTGTCAAGATGGATGTATCCTTTACTGGGAGCCACAGATTAAGGGGAAGGAGAGTATTACAATGCACTGGGACAGCTAGGGTTTCTGGAAACAAACAATAGCAAGACCTGGTCAGATTTGTCGTTTGGTCCAAATTATGAGATGGATAAGGGTTTCTATTGGGGAGGAGAGAGAAGGAGGGACAGAGGGTTTCTGTAAGGGTTTCTATTGGGGAGGAGAGAGAAGGAGGGACAGAGGGTTTCTGTAATGGTTTCTATTAGGTAGGAGGGACAGAGGGTTTCTGTAAGGGTTTCTATTGGGTAGGAGAGAGAAGGAGGGACAGAGGGTTTCTGTAAGGGTTTCTATTGGGTAGGAGAGAGAAGGAGGGACAGAGGGTTTCTGTAAGGGTTTCTATTGGGTAGGAGGGACAGAGGGTTTCTGTAAGGGTTTCTATTGGGTAGGAGGGACAGAGGGTTTCTGTAAGGGTTTCTATTGGGTAGGAGGGACAGAGGGTTTCTGTAAGGGTTTCTATTGGGTAGGAGGGACAGAGGGTTTCTGTAAGGGTTTCTATTGGGTAAGAGAGAGAAGGAGGGACAGAGGGTTTCTGTAATGGTTTCTATCGGGTAGGAGGGACAGAGGGTTTCTGTAAGGGTTTCTATTGGGTAGGAGAGAGAAGGAGGGACATAGGGTTTCTGTAAGGGTTTGAGGGAGAAGGAGGGACAGAGGGTTTCTGTAAGGGTTTCTATTGGGTAGGAGGGACAGAGGGTTTCTGTAAGGGTTTCTATTGGGTAGGAGGGACAGAGAGTTTCTGTAAGGGTTTCTATTGGGTAGGAGAGACAGAGGGTTTCTGTAAGGGTTTCTATTGGGTAGGAGGGACAGAGGGTTTCTGTAAGGGTTTCTATTGGGTAAGAGAGAGAAGGAGGGACAGAGGGTTTCTGTAATGGTTTCTATTGGGTAGGAGGGACAGAGGGTTTCTGTAAGGGTTTCTATTGGGTAGGAGAGAGAAGGAGGGACAGAGGGTTTCTGTAAGGGTTTCTATTGGGTAGGAGGGAGAAGGAGGGACAGAGGGTTTCTGTAAGGGTTTCTATTGGGTAGGAGGGAGAAGGAGGGACAGAGGGTTTCTGTAAGGGTTTCTATTGGGGAGGAGAGAGAAGGAGGGAGAGGTTTTCCACAAGGGATTATTTAGGAGTCAATAGTATAGACGTACTCTGAGAAAGCTGTGCTTTCAGACCGTGTGAGAGGATTGATCTAGGAAATAACTAAAAATGGTTTGCATTGTCCGTTATGGTCACCGTGTTACGACAATGATTCCATGTACAGTGTCCCTGTGGGCCATCCCAAAACCCAATCATATCTCCGAAAATGGCCGGCTTCGTTGTCATAGTAACCGGCTTGACGTGCAGATTACTATAAGCGAACTTCAAAACAGATTCAGTCTGGACAACATATTTAACCATCTGTTATCCTCTACAAAGTACATACAAACATATATGACATTATCCAACCTCGCGTGTCCAGTGCCAACAAGCATATCCACACTGGAGTGGCGTTTGTAGAATTTATAGCATATATATATATATATATATTATATATATAATATTTATAACGGCAGAACGTCCACTTGAGGCTTAAATGTTTTATCCAGTGGTAATAAATGAGGTATTTTAATGGGTTGAACATGTGTTGATCAGATGAGGTGGCGTTGGAACGTTACAGCACGGCGTGGTAGCTAGCTACAGTACTGTATAATATCCGGGCTCGGCAAGTATTGACAGTTTAGTTTTGTAGTATGAGACAAAAAGCCTTTCGTAATGCAAGGGCACGGAATTGGAACTGTTTATAATAAAAAACGCCAAAACATTTAATCCAAGTAACGGGCTCTGTGTTTGTACACAACTGCTGTCACTTGGCGCCACAGCAACGCAGTTTCGGTTGAGCCACCCAGATGTTGCTTTGTTGTCCATCTGTGTCCTGGAAACTATCATTTAATGAGAAGAGATCAAAACCTTTTTTCTCAGAACTCCAGACAACCAGTGGCTGCTCGGCCGGCCGGCCAGACGGCTAGCAGCATTTCTGTCATTCATTCATCCATGTTCATTTAGCATAGCTTCAGCTTGATGTGCTGCTGGATAGAGTACCTGACAGAGGTTCAGCTTGATGTGCTGCTGGATAGAGTACCTGACAGAGCTTCAGCTTGATGTGCTGCTGGATGGAGTACCTGACAGAGCTTCAGCTTGATGTGCTGCTGGATGGAGTACATGACAGAGCTTCAGCTTGATGTGCTGCTGGATAGAGTACATGACAGAGCTTCAGCTTGATGTGCTGCTGGATAGAGTACATGACAGAGCTTCAGCTTGATGTGCTGCTGGATGGAGTACATTACAGAGCTTCAGCTTGATGTGCTACTGGATGGAGTACATGACAGAGCTTCAGCTTGATGTGCTGCTGGATAGAGTACATGACAGAGCTTCAGCTTGATGTGCTGCTGGATGGAGTACATGACAGAGCTTCAGCTTGATGTGCTGCTGGATAGAGTACATGACAGAGCTTCAGCTTGATGTGCTGCTGGATAGAGTACATGACAGAGCTTCAGCTTGATGTGCTGCTGGATGGAGTACATGACAGAGCTTCAGCTTGATGTGCTGCTGGATGGAGTACATGACAGAGCTTTAAATTAAGTCTTTAAAGGGACAATCCGTATGTTGCTACATTTATTTGTGGATTTATAAATAAAAAAAAATATAAAAAAAATATGCCATTTATCAGACGCTTTTATCCAAAGCGACTTACAGTCATGTGTGCATACATTCTACGTATGGGTGGTCCCGGGGATCGAACCCACTACCCTGGCGTTACAAGCGCCATGCTCTACCAACTGAGCTACAGAAGGACCACCCAATTAAGGATATATACCAATTTATCCTTGAAGAATAGAACTTGTAAATGCTTCAAGAGCTTAGTTCAACTGTCATATCCCATCAGAACTCAACAAATAAACTTGTTTTGCTCCAATGTTTGTAAATAAACGTTGTATAGCCTCATAACATGGTTAGAACTATACATTTAACATCATTGATGATCAGTCTCTGCATCCATATCTCTGTCAATGAAGAGTGGTTACATTTCTCCAGTCCCATACCTCAACTATTTTCCATATCACTGGGGTCATTTTGAAACATAGTATTATTTTTTTTCATTCAACATTTTCTCATGTTTTTTCCCCTTGAGATATTGTTAATTATATTTTCTTTAATTTCATTATTTAATTAAATTAAGATTTTAAAAAAACAAATAAAAAAAACGTCACTTAAAAAAAAACAAATGTTACGAGCGAGTACAACAAGTTGAGTACCATTTTCTGCCGTTAGTGGACTGCAGTAAAATCGGAGGGAACCATTTTGTGTAATCCAGGACACAGGCAGGCTAAATCCAAAGGAGAACGAGTGACCGGCACAGATTCACTGGGTTTTCACACGTTTTCACACAGATTCACTGGGTTTTCACACAGGGTTTTCACACTGGGTTTTCACACAGATTCACTGTGTTTTCACACAGATTCACTGTGTTTTCACACAGACTCACTGGGTTTTCACACAGATTCACTGGGTTTTCACACAGACTCACTGTGTTTTCACACAGACTCACTGGGTTTTCACACAGATTCACTGTGTTTTCACACAGATTCACTGGGTTTTCACACAGATTCACTGGGTTTTCACACAGACTCACTGGGTTTTCACACAGATTCACTGGGTTTTCACACAGACTCACTGGGTTTTCACACAGACTCACTGAGTTTTCACACAGATTCACTGTGTTTTCACACAGACTCACTGGGTTTTCACACAGATTCACTGTGTTTTCACACAGACTCACTGAGTTTCACACAGACTCACTGGGTTTTCACACAGATTCACTGTGTTTCACACAGACTCACTGTGTTTTCACACAGACTCACTGAGTTTTCACACAGATTCACTGTGTTTCACACAGACTCACTGAGTTTTACAGATTCACTGTGTTTACATTTACATTTACATTTAGGTAATTTAGCAGACGCTCTTATCCAGAGCAACTTACAAATTGGTGCATACACCTTATGACAACCAGTGGAACAGCCACTTGCATCTAAATCTTGTTGGGGGGGAAGAAGGGGGGTGAGAAGGATTACTTACCCTTACTTACCCTATCCTAGGTATTCCTTGAAGAGGTGGGGTTTCAGGTGTCTCCGGAAGGTGGTGATTGACTCCGCTGTCCTGGCGTCGTGAGGGAGTTTGTTCCACCATTGGGGGCCAGAGCAGCGAACAGTTTTGACTGGGCTGAGCGGGAACTGTACTTCCTCAGTGGTAGGGAGGCGAGCAGGCCAGAGGTGGATGAACGCAGTGCCCTTGTTTGGGTGTAGGGCCTGATCAGAGCCTGGAGGTACTGAGGTGCCGTTCCCCTCACAGCTCCGTAGGCGAGCACCATGGTCTTGTAGCGGATGCGAGCTTCAACTGGAAGCCAGTGGAGAGAGCGGAGGAGCGGGGTGACGTGAGAGAACTTGGGAAGGTTGAACACCAGACGGGCTGCGGCGTTCTGGATGAGTTGTAGGGGTTTAATGGCACAGGCAGGGAGCCCAGCCAACAGCGAGTTGCAGTAATCAAGACGGGAGATGACAAGTGCCTGGATTAGGACCTGCGCCGCTTCCTGTGTGAGGCAGGGTCGTACTCTGCGGATGTTGTAGAGCATGAACCTACAGGAACGGGACACCGCCTTGATGTTAGTTGAGAACGTCAGGGTGTTGTCCAGGATCACGCCAAGGTTCTTAGCGCTCTGGGAGGAGGACACAATGGAGTTGTCAACCGTGATGGCGAGATCATGGAACGGGCAGTCCTTCCCGGGAGGAAGAGGAGCTCCGTCTTGCTGAGGTTCAGCTTGAGGTGGTGATCCGTCATCCACACTGATATGTCTGCCAGACATGCAGAGATGCGATTCGCCACCTGGTCATCAGAAGGGGAAAGGAGAAGATTAATTGTGTGTCGTCTGCATAGCAATGATAGGAGAGACCATGTGAGGTTATGACAGAGCCAAGTGACTTGGTGTATAGCGAGAATAAGAGAGGGCCTAGAACAGAGCCCTGGGGGACACCAGTGGTGAGAGCGCGTGGTGAGGAGACAGATTCTCGCCACGCCACCTGGTAGGAGCGACCTGTCAGGTAGGACGCAATCAAGCGTGGGCCGCGCCGGAGATGCCCAACTCGGAGAGGGTGGAGAGGAGGATCTGATGGTTCACAGTATCGAAGGCAGCCGATAGGTCTAGAAGGATGAGAGCAGAGGAGAGAGTTAGCTTTAGCAGTGCGGAGCGCCTCCGTGATACAGAGAAGAGCAGTCTCAGTTGAATGACTAGTCTTGAAACCTGACTGATTTGGATCAAGAAGGTCATTCTGTGAGAGATTGCGGTAGAGCTGGCCAAGGACGGCACGCTCAAGAGTTTTGGAGAGAAAAGAGAGAAGGGATACTGGTCTGTAGTTGTTGACATCGGAGGGATCGAGTGTAGGTTTTTTCAGAAGGGGTGCAACTCTCGCTCTCTTGAAGACGGGAGGGACGTAGCCAGCGGTCAGGGATGAGTTGATGAGCGAGGTGAGGTAAGGGAGAAGGTCTCCGGAAATGGTCTGGAGAAGAGAGGAGGGGATAGGGTCAAGCGGGCAGGTTGTTGGGCGGCCGGCCGTCACAAGACGCGAGATTTCATCTGGAGAGAGAGGGGAGAAAGAGGTCAGAGCATAGGGTAGGGCAGTGTGAGCAGAACCAGCGGTGTCGTTTGACTTAGCAAACGAGGATCGGATGTCATCGACCTTCTTTTCAAAATGGTTGACGAAGTCATCTGCAGAGAGGAGGAGGGAGGGGGAGGATTCAGGAGGGAGGAGAAGGTGGCAAAGAGCTTCCTAGGGTTAGAGGCAGATGCTTGGAATTTAGAATGGTAGAAAGTGGCTTTAGCAGCAGAGACAGAGGAGGAAAATGTAGAGAGGAGGGAGTGAAAGGATGCCAGGTCCGCAGGAGGCGAGTTTTCCTCCATTTCCGCTCGGCTGCCCGGAGCCCTGTTTTCACACAGATTCACTGTGTTTTCACACAGATTCACTGGGTTTTCACACAGGGTTTACACACTGGGTTTTCACACAGATTCACTGGGTTTTCACACAGATTCACTGGGTTTTCACACAGACTCACTGGGTTTTCACACAGACTCACTTGGTTTTCACACAGACTCACTGGGTTTTCACACAGACTCACTGGGTTTTCACACAGACTCACTGGGTCTTGGCTCTTGCTTTCGCATGTCATTTCCAAACCACATGCAGTGTCCAAATTTATTGATAAAGATGAACACAAATGACTGTATAAAACAAATACTTCAAATACTGAGCTATTGTATAAAATGTTTGAAAAAAATAAAAAGGAAATTATATTATACTAATACAATTGCTCAGAGAAGGAGATTTAGTTGAAGAAGTAATATGTTTTTTCCTCTCAAAAAGGTGGAATACCTCTCCTTTTCTAAAATGTTTCATGAGATTGGAGAACACATTGGGAACGATCTCAGTTCATTCCTCCATATTTCCAGGTGCTTGATATCTTTTGTCTGTTCTTATGGACTTCCCCACTTCAATTCAAAACACCGGTTTTCAACGGGTTTCAAGACCCAGAGACTGATTTTTTTGTGGTCAATTAACTATTTCTTTGTGGATTTTGACGTGTGCTTGTGGTTATTATCTCGCTGGAAGATCCACTTGCGGTCAAGTTTCAGTCTCCTGGTGAGAGGCAACCAGGTTTTTTGGGCAAAAAGGAAATGGCTTGGTACTGGGTAAAGTTCATGTGGAAGATCAATGGAAGCAGATACCTGATAGCATCGAAGATCCACCATATTTTACAGTAGGTATGGGTTCTTTTCGGGCCTAATGGCTTTTCATTCAGACGTCAAACCCACCACAGGTGGGCCAAAGAACAGCTCGGCCAAAGAACAGCTCGGCCAAAGAACAGCTCGGCCAAAGAACAGCTCGGCCAAAGAACAGCTCGGCCAAAGAACTCTATTTTATAGTTTAAACAGTCTAATGCCCACAATATACAGGATTGACCTACCCGTGATCAGTTCACTGTTTTAAAATCATGTCAGGCTTTAAGAGAGCATAGCTTTAAGAAAGTCAAATCCTGTTGGACACAAGTCAAGCACTTGTTCCGTTGGCCTTTACTTTCCCGACGTCATTTAAAGGCCAACTTCTTAATGAATCCTATCCACATGCTCAGAAACAAATCTGTGATTTTTCAACTATTTGATTAGTTGCTGGTTAAACATACAATCTCCAACAGGACTTTTTTAATTGGCAGATTTTTGCACGAGTGGAGTGCTCGGGTTGCCAGGTGACGTCACCAGGCAGTAAATGAATAGATCAGATAACGAAGAGAGGTTACAAACCTCTCTGCCCCCCCCCCCCCAAAAAATATTGTTTTTAGCTGGCTTTCCCTTCCCCACTCAGACCACTCACAGGTAGTCCTAGCAACATTGTAGCATTAGAATTAGTTGTTTTGTTGTTGCTAAAAGGATGTTTTGGTTCATTTTTTGTCCATTTTAATGGAAAACTATTACAGTAAAGTACTCAATTGTTACCCAGGAATTATTTTGATGTTAAAATAACGTCTGCATTTTTATTTGTTATTTTTTTTGCATTATGGACAACAGTATACGATGTTATGAAGCTAGGTATAAAGGGCGCTATATATGACGAGCTTGACCACCAGATTCCTCCAGCTCTCCTCTGGGCAGTACATGGTCAGACTGACAGAAACCCTCCCTCTCTCTAAACACATGAATCATATGAAGGCTGTGTATCCCGGCTGATCTCTTGGGTTCACAAAGCAACAAATTGCTTAGATGCAAGGAGGTCAAAGAGCACCCATCAACAAGAATCTGCTCAGATCATGTTCATGCCCCCCATCTCAGTGAGCAGATAATCCCACACCAACTGGTTATGTCCCACACACAATGCAGAGGTATCTGGAGCCTAGATGACAAGTAGCTCGAGTGCTCTCTGAGCAGGCAGATTACTGGAGATCAGATGGGATGCTGCTTGGATCCGTATTACGTGTTAAACATGTATGCATTTGAACGGTGGGTTAATCCCCTGTCTATAGGATTTGATTCTGGTGACGAAACCATTGTCTTGGGTCAAAGGGTCTTAAAGAAGGCCTCAGCCTCTGATCTGCTTCTATATAATTTGAACATGATCAAAATACACCAATTTGTCCCATTTTGTGTGGTTCCATTATACTGGTCTCCTTTTCCTCTTCCATCCCAGGTGCTGAACCTGTTCTTGGCCCTGCTGCTCAGCTCGTTCAGCTCAGACAACCTGTCAGCTCCCGACGAAGACGGAGAGATGAACAACATCCAGATCGCCGTCGCCCGCATCCACACGGGGTTCGCCTGGCTGATGAGGAACGTCACCGACTTATTCAACGGAAACCTGAAGAAGAGACGTCTCATGACTAAAGACGTTCAGATTTCTGTGAAGCTGACACCCGTAGCGAATCACGTGGAGAGTAACGGTGGGGTGGGGGTCGGGGTGGTAGGGGTGATCGGACGCTACGGAGAGAAGGTCCCGGACGACGACAGCTACATGACCAACCCCAACCTGACCATCAGTGTGCCCATCGCTCCAGGGGAGTCGGACGTGGAGTTCCCTGAGGAAGGAGAGGTGGAGGAGGAGACGGAGTCGTCAGAGGACGAGGACAACAAAGCGGTAAACCTTTTTGCACAAATTATACATCACACTAATAAGGAAGTGTTTTTATTCTAAAATAAAGTTTTTTTAAATTCCAAAGTAATGTTTTTTTTTTCTAAAGTAAAGGTTTTTTTATTCTAAAGTAAAGTTTTTTTTTATTTTAAAGTAAAGGTTTTTTTTCTAAAGTAAAGTTTTTTTTATTCTAAAGTAAAGGTTTTTTAAAATTCCAAAGTAAGGTTTTTTTTTTCTAAAGTAAAGGTTTTTTTTATTCTAAAGTAAAGGTTTTTTTTATTTTAAAGTAAAGGTTTTTTTCTAAAGTAAAGTTTTTTTTCTAAAGTAAAGTTTTTTTTATTCTAAAGTAAAGGTTTTTTTTTATTCTAAAGTAAAGGTTTTTTTTATTCTAAAGTAAAGTTTTTTTTATTCTAAAGTAAAGGTTTTTTTTATTCTAAAGTAAAGGTTTTATTCTAAAGTAAAGGTTTTTTTATTCTAAAGTAAAGGTTTTTTTTATTCTAAAGTAAAAAAAAAATATTCTAAAGTAAAGTTTTTTTTAATTCTAAAGTAAAGTTTTTTTTAAATTCTAAAGTAAAGGTTTTTTTTCTAAAGTAAAGGGTTTTTTTGTGCATTCAAAAGCACAAAATGTGTACATTTTGTTTGACATTTTTTCTCACTAAATAGACAGTGGGGTTCGAAATTATTGACACCCTTGATGAAGAGGAGCAATAACGACAGTGTAAAATAAATAATTAAAATACTGTCCTATAGAGGAAATTATATTATTTTATGCTAATACAATTGCTTGGAGAAATATATATCTTTAAACAATTGACACCCCTAAAGATTCTTATACATAAAGGAGTCAAACGTTTAGCTTGTGACTCTACAAACTTGTTGGATGCATTTGCTGTTTGCTTTGGTTGTGTTTCATATTATTTTATGCCCAACAGAAATTAATGATAAATAATGTATTGTGTCATTTTGGAATCACTTTCATTGTCAATAAGACATAGAATACGTTTCTAAACACTTCGACATTCATGTGGCTGCTACCAGGAATACAGATCATCCGGAATGAATTGTAAATAATGACGACTGAGAAACTTACAGAGGGTCAAAGATCCCCCCCAAGACATGCTAATCTCTACATCAAGTTTGGGACTGGATGCATTTTACAGTTCGTTTTGGTTGTGTTTCAGGCTATTTTGACATGCTAACCTCCCCTGTTATTGGTAATGGTGAGAGGTTAGCATGTCAAAATAATCTGAAACGCAACCAAAACTAACTGCAAAATGCATCCAGTCCCAAGCTTGATGTAGAGATTAGCATGCTAGGAATATTGCATACTTCTTTAGAACTATCAATCATTTTGACCCCTACCTTGTTTTTTTCTGGGAAAAAAACGATTACTTGTTAAACAAAATGTCTTTCTCTGAACAATTGTATTATTGCTCATCTTCATCAAGGCTGTCAGTCATATCTGACCCCACTGTGTGTATAACTATACTAACTTGAACTTGGTCATAGGACTTTTATGGTGAAACACACAATCCCGAGCATCCCCAGTCCCGAGCCTCCCCAGTCCCGAGCCTCCCCAGTCCCGAGCGTCCCCAGTCCCGAGCCTCCCCAGTCCCGAGCGTCCCCAGTCCCGAAGCGTCCCCAGTCCCGAGCCTCCACAGTCCCGAGCCTCCCCAGTCCCCAGCCTCCCCAGTCCCCAGCCTCCCCAGTCCCCAGCCTCCCCAGTCCCGAGCATCCCCAATCCCGAGCCTCCGCAGTCCCGGGAGCGTCCCCAGTCCCGAGCCTCCGCAGTCCCGAGCCTCCCCAGTCCCGAGCGTCCCCAGTCCCGAGCCTCCCCAGTCCCGAGCATCCCCAGTCCCGAGCCTCCCCAGTCCCGAGCCTCCCCAGTCCCGAGCCTCCCCAGTCCCGAGCCTCCCCAGTCCCGAGCCTCCCCAGTCCCGAGCCTCCCCAGTCCCGAGCCTCCGCAGTCCTGAGCCTCCCCAGTCCCGAGCCTCCCCAGTCCCGAGCCTCCCCAGTCCCGAGCCTCCCCAGTCCCGAGCGTCCCCAGTCCCGAGCCTCCCCAGTCCCGAGCGTCCCCAGTCCCGAGCCTCCCCAGTCCCGAGCCTCCCCAGTCCCGAGCCTCCCCAGTCCCGAGCGTCTCCAGTCCCGAGCCTCCCCAGTCCCGAGCCTCCCCAGTCCCGAGCCTCCCCAGTCCCGAGCCTCCCCAGTCCCGAGCCTCCCCAGTCCCGAGCCTCCCCAGTCCCGAGCCTCCCCAGTCCCGAGCCTCCCCAGTCCCGAGCGTCTCCAGTCCCGAGCCTCCCCAGTCCCGAGCGTCTCCAGTCCCGAGCCTCCCCAGTCCCAAGCCTCCCCAGTCCCGAGCCTCCCCAGTCCCGAGCCTCCCCAGTCCCGAGCCTCCCCAGTCCTGAGCCTCCCCAGTCCCGAGCCTCCCCAGTCCCGAGCCTCCCCAGTCCCGAGCCTCCCCAGTCCAGAGCCTCCCCAGTCTCGAGCCTCCCCAGTCCTAAACCTCGCCAGTCCCGAGTCCCACTAGTAAATCTCAGATACACTTACACATCAGTGCCATGGTGTAGTGTACCAGATTGGCAGCTGCTCATGTCACTCAAAAGTGAGCGTGAAGCCAGGGATCAATGAGCTGCAGAGGGCGGGTCATATGGTAGATTGCAGGAAGTGGGTAGTACTGTAGAATAGATGGATGCGGAGCAGAGAATGGCGGCATTCCGGATATATAATCCGGTAAATCTGTGAGCCAGGCATACAAGGTGATCCCTGGAGACAGGACACAGATTTAGTTACATAATCGCTACGCAACGCTATACACCAATATGGTTGGGCTGTATTCAATTGTTCATACCGTTTCTGTACCAATGTTTTCTGTACCAAAACATTTTTGGCAAAAGGGATCTTGATCCAGGAGGGCATTGACTGTCTCTAGTCTGGGTACCAGTCTGTTTAGCTGACATTCCGCTTCTTGCCACTACGTCATTGCCAAAGATACTGGCCTTTCGGGCAATCTCAACGTTCAATGTGCAGCTGGATTTACGGAGGAGTTGCTCGTTTGGTGGTTGGAAATAGCAGGAATGCATGTGGAGCCTTGTTAATAGAATTAGAAGGATGAAGTCAAAAACAAACATTTTAGCCGTTAGCTAAGGCAAGGTGTTGTATCGTTAGGTTTCAAATCAAAGCAAAGAAGTTTTGTGGTTTGGAATTGCAGTGTGTATTTAGGTTGAGACTTTAGACATGAGCAACTTTTGACAGACTGGTTTCATCTGGACAAAAAAAAGGTTGCTTGGCAACCAGATTTATTTATTTGATTTAACTAGGCAAGTCAGTTAAGAACAAATTCTTGTTTACAATGATGGCCTACCCCGGACAACGCTGGGCCAATTGTGCATCGCCCTATGGGACTCCCAATCACAGCCGGATGTGGTGCAGTCTGGATTCAAACCAGGGACTGCAGTGACGCCTCTAGCACTGAGATGCAGTGTCTTAAACCACTGCGCTACTCGGGAGCCCCAGAGACCAATGTGTTCTGTGGAGAAGAAAAAGAGATAAGTGTTCCAATATTTGGATATTCATTGGACGTTAGCTGTGAAGGTTATCGAATCAGGATCAACCCCTCTGTTCTTCTTGAGACTCGTTAATGATGGAATGTTCATATTTTAAAGATAGCAGAAAGGCCAGTCAATGTTAGCTAAAGAAACCGGCACTCAGGATTGAATGTCTCTGCTGTAACCAGGAAGCTTAATCTTGACATCTAGCCACTGAGCTAGCAAGTTAACAAACCAAATGCTGGAGCCCTGAGCTGGTTATAATTAATTTTACAAATCTTATATTTCTTATAGTTATATTTAACTTATAATGCTCCTCTGTGTTTTTTTTAAAACAGTATTGAAAATCATACCATTGGTATTGGTAAATATCCCGGTATATGGTATAAACGGTTAAAGCCCAAGCCTACACACACCATCTCAAAGTACCGTAGGAAATCTTTCTTTTCAGGTTTGGGTTTTTCCTCATTTTCTTGTCAAATCAAATCAAATTTGATTGGTCACGTACATGTGTCTAGGAGATGTTATTCCGGGTGTAGCGAAATGCTTGTGTTTCTAGCTCCGACAGTGTAGTAATATCTAACCATTTCACAACATATACACAAAATACATGTAAGTCTAAGTAAGGAATGAATTAAGAATATATACATATATATATATATATATATATATATATATATATATATATATATATATATATACAGAGCAGCATTGGACTACGATACAATGGCATAGTATAGAATATAGTATTTACATATGAGATGGGTGATACAATATTTACACACAACTAAAGTGACTAAGATACTGTTGAATAGTGTAGAGTACAGTTTATACATATGAGATGAGTAATGCAAGATACGCAGACATTATTAAAGTGGCCTGTGATTTCTAATCTATGTCTGTAGGCAGCAGCCTCTGATGAGCTGGAGATGCCTGTTGTAACAGTCAGTGGTGTGGTATAGAATACAACACAGTATATACATATGAAATGGGTGATGTAATGTGTAAACACAATTTAAAAGGGACTAAGATACAGTAGAATAGTGTGGAGTGCAGTTTATACATATGAGATAAGTAGTGCAAGATACAGAAACATTATTAAAGTGGCTAGTGATCCATTCCTGAATGTGGCCAGTGATTCTTAATCTATGTCTATAGGCAGCAGCCTCTGATGTGCTAGTGATGGCTGTTTCGCAGTCTGATGGCCTTGAGATAAAAATCTGTTTTTCAGTCTCTCGGTCCCGGCTTTGATGCACCTGTACTGACCTTGCCTTTTGGATGGATGATAGCAGGGGCGAACAGGCAGTGGCTCGGGTGGTTGATGTCCTTGATGATTATTTTGGCCTTCCTATGGCATCGGGTGCTGTAGGTGTCCAGGAGGGCGGGAAGTTTGCCCCCGGTGATTCGTTGTGCAGACCGCACCACCTTCCGGAGAGCTTTGCGGTTGTGGGCGGTGCAGTTGCCATACCAGGCGGTGATACAGCCCGACAGGATCGCTCTCAATTGTGCATTTGTAAAAATAAATTGTGAGGGTTTTAGGTGCTAAGCCAAATTCTTTAGCCCCCTGACGTCCAAAGACCAGAGGGTGAATAGTGAGAAAGAAAAGCATGTGTGTGTGTGTGCTAGAAATGGATTGTAGCTGAATGATGAGACACAAGTTGAATGATGATAAAAATCTGATGGAACTAGAGTATTTTCACTCTCTACACTGGCAGACTCTATCATGGAGATAGACATTATCGGCAAGTGAATAATGTAGAAACTAGTGGAATGCTGCTTTGAAAAAACCCCGTCTGTATCTGGTCTCTGTGGGTTGTGTTGCGAGTTGATACTAGTTGGCGTTCACAGACAGACAGACAGACAGACAGACAGACAGACAGACAGACAGACAGACAGACAGACAGACAGACAGACAGACAGTCTGCCAGGGCCTTCAGATGTGATTGAGCCTGAAAACATCTTCTCAGAAAGCACAGCGCTGGGCTGCAAAGAAAACGGTCTCACATTAAATTACTGAAAGTGGCTTTTTGCTTCTCTTAGATTGAATTATATTAGGTAATTAACACAATGTCACCTACTACAGTGTGTATTTCCCTCGGCATTAAGCCTTAAGCCCCTCATTGAGTCAATCGTGTCTGTCTCTCTGCCTGTCTGTCCCTCTCTCTCTCTATCTCTTTCGCTCTCTATATCTCTCGTCCTTTCCCTCTCTCTCTCTTTATCTTTCGCTCTCTCGCTCTCTTTCTCTCCCTCATCCCTCTCTTCCTTTAAATCCCTGATGCAGGGTTGGCAGGCAGCATCAGTCTGCAGTGGGGCAGATGTTAAATTGTAGAGCTATAGAACTGTAGTGGTAGTGCTGCTCAGGCCCTGCAGATTAAATAGTCAGAGTGGACAGAGCAGAGCGGGGTTGGCACGGCAGGGTGGGGCGGGGGGAGCTGGGCATGGTGCGGTGGGGTAGGCTGGATGCCAGAGCGGGGTGGGCAGGGGTGGTTGCCGTGGAGGCCGGGTAGCAGTCTGGCCTTCTCCTCGTGCCCTCTTTCCCTGGCGTGCCCTGCTCCCTGCCCTCTCCTCTTCAGAATTAGAGGCTTCTTGGCAAAATGGAAATTAGAAGAAAAAAAAGCCATCTAGCAGCCTATCTGGCATCTAGCAGCCTATCTGGCATCTAGCAGATAATCTGGCATCTAGCAGTTTATCTGGCATCTAACAGCCTGTCTGGCATCTAGCAGTTTATCTGGCAGCTTATCTGGCATCTTATCTGGCATCTAGCAGTTTATCTGGCAGTTTATCTGACATCAGCACTTTATCTGACATCAGCAGTTTATCTGACATCAGCAGCTTATCTGGCATCCTATCTTGCATCTAGCAGTTTATCTGGCAGTTTATCTGACATCAGCAGCTTATCTGGCATCTTATCTGGCATCTAGCAGTTTATCTGGCAGTTTATCTGACATCAGCAGTTTATCTGACATCAGTAGTTTATCTGACATCAGCAGTTATCTGACATCAGTAGTTTATCTGACATCAGCAGCTTATCTGACATCAGTAGTTTATCTGACATCAGCAGCTTATCTGGCATCTAGCAGTTTATCTGGCAGTTTATCTGACATCAGCAGTTATCTGACATCAGCAGTTTATCTGGCAGTTTATCTGACATCAGCAGTTTATCTGACATCAGCAGTTTATCTGACATCAGCAGTTTATGTGGCAGTTTATCTGACATCAGCAGTTTATGTGGCAGTTTATCTGACATCAGCAGTTTATGTGGCAGTTTATCTGACATCAGCAGTTATCTGACATCAGCAGTTATCTGACATCAGTAGTTTATCTGGCAGTTTATCTGACATCAGCAGTTATCTGACATCAGCAGTTATCTGACTTCAGCAGTTTATCTGACATCAGCAGTTTATCTGACATCAGCAGTTATCTGACATCAGCAGTTTATCTGACATCAGCAGTTTATCTGACATCAGTAGTTATCTGACATCAGCAGTTATCTGACATCAGCAGTTATCTGACATCAGCAGTTATCTGACATCAGTAGTTATCTGACATCAGTAGTTTATCTGACATCAGCAGTTATCTGACATCAGTAGTTATCTGACATCAGTAGTTTATCTGACATCAGCAGTTTATCTGACATCAGCAGTTATCTGACATCAGCAGTTATCTGACATCAGCAGTTATCTGACATCAGCAGTTTATCTGACATCAGTAGTTTATCTGACATCAGTAGTTATCTGACATCAGTAGTTATCTGACATCAGTAGTTATCTGACATCAGTAGTTTATCTGACATCAGTAGTTATCTGACATCAGTAGTTATCTGACATCAGTAGTTATCTGACATCAGTAGTTATCTGACATCAGTAGTTATCTGACATCAGTAGTTTATCTGACATCAGTAGTTTATCTGACATCAGTAGTTTATCTGACATCAGTAGTTATCTGACATCAGTAGTTATCTGACATGAGTAGTTATCTGACTTCAGCAGTTTATCTGACATCAGCAGTTTATCTGACATCAGCAGTTTATCTGACATCAGTAGTTTATCTGACATCAGTAGTTATCTGACATCAGTAGTTATCTGACATCAGTAGTTATCTGACATCAGTAGTTTATCTGACATCAGTAGTTATCTGACATCAGTAGTTATCTGACATCAGTAGTTATCTGACATCAGCAGTTATCTGACTTCAGCAGTTTATCTGACATCAGCAGTTTATCTGACATCAGCAGTTTATCTGACATCAGCAGTTTATCTGACATCAGTAGTTTATCTGACATCAGTAGTTATCTGACATCAGTAGTTATCTGACATCAGCAGTTTATCTGACATCAGTAGTTTATCTGACATCAGTAGTTATCTGACATCAGTAGTTTATCTGACATCAGTAGTTATCTGACATCAGTAGTTATCTGACATCAGTAGTTATCTGACATCAGTAGTTTATCTGACATCAGTAGTTATCTGACATCAGTAGTTTATCTGACATCAGTAGTTTATCTGACATCAGTAGTTTATCTGACATCAGTAGTTTATCTGACATCAGTAGTTATCTGACATCAGTAGTTTATCTGACATCAGTAGTTTATCTGACATCAGTAGTTATCTGACATCAGTAGTTATCTGACATCAGTAGTTTATCTGACATCAGTAGTTATCTGACATCAGTAGTTTATCTGACATCAGTAGTTTATCTGACTTCAGCAGTTATCTGACATCAGCAGTTATCTGACATCAGTAGTTTATCTGACATCAGTAGTTTATCTGACATCAGTAGTTTATCTGACATCAGTAGTTATCTGACATCAGTAGTTATCTGACATCAGTAGTTTATTAGCAGTGCACTCTGTAGTAAAAAAAGGATGTGCTTCACACGTGAAGGACTTTAAAACACACCAAAAAATGACCAGCAGTTTGATTTTAAGCAGCATGTCTGTAGTTAGAAACAAATGGTTTTATTTTTATATATATATATATTTATGTGTGTGTGTGTGTGTGTGTGTGTGTGTGTGTGTGTGTGTGTGTGTGTGTGTGTGTGTGTGTGTGTGTGTGTGTGTGTGTGTGTGTGCGTGCGCGCGCACTGATGTTGGTGAAGTGATCATCTCTGATCCTTTACTATTGACCATAGTATAACACTGATTCTATCTAAATGCTGCCAGAGCAGATTCTCTCTGTTCCTCTTTCAGCCCTAAGAATGATACCGACAATAATCCTGTGTCTCCAGTTCTCACACACACACACATGCACACACACACACACACACGCGCACACACACACACACACACACACACACACACACACACACACACACACACACACACACACACACACACACACACACACACACACACACACACACACACACACACACACATTCTTTAATGCTGGATTACACTTGCGTTTTATTGGATTGCAGCAGCACCTCTGTCTCAATAATCCCAGTAACGCGTGTGAAATATGTTTCCATTACTACACAGTGAAATCTCATCAAACCTGGACTAAGACTTCCTGGTGATAGGAAGGCAGAGGTCACGGCACAACCTGAACTCTGAACCCTTACTGTAGCATTAGATTACAGCACAGCCTGAACTCTGAACCCTTACTGTAGCATTAGATTACAGCACAGCCTGAACTCTGAACCCTTACTGTAGCATTAGATTACAGCACAGCCTGAACTCTGAACCCTTACTGTAGCATTAGATTACAGCACAGCCTGAACTCTGAACCCTTACTGTAGCATTAGATTACAGCACAGCCTGAACTCTGAACCCTTAATGTAGCATTAGATTACAGCACAGCCTGAACTCTGAACCCTTAATGTAGCATTAGATTACAGCAAAGCCTGAACTCTGAACCCTTAATGTAGCATTAGATTACAGCACAGCCTGAACTCTGAACCCTTACTGTAGCATTAGATTACAGCACAGCCTGAACTCTGAACCCTTAATCTAGCATTAGATTACAGCACAGCCTGAACTCTGAACCCTTAATGTAGCATTAGATTACAGCAAAGCCTGAACTCTGAACCCTTACTGTAGCATTAGATTACAGCCCAGCCTGAACTCTGAACCCTTACTGTAGCATTAGATTACAGCCCAGCACAGCCTGAACTCTGAACCCTTACTGTAGCATTACATTACAGCACAGCACAGCCTGAACTCTGAACCCTTACTGTAGCATTAGATTACAGCACAGCCTGAACTCTGAACCCTTACTGTAGCATTAGATTACAGCCCAGCACAGCCTGAACTCTGAACCCTAATTTTCAAATACTTCCAGCGTTTATTTTAGCCCTGTCTGGAGTGCCAGATGGGCGGGGTTTGACATTTTGGGACTATTATGTTTGTCTATTAAGCCAATCAAACTCAATCAAGCCCAGATAAAGCATTTGGAATGATACTTGAACCTAGGTCTGGATGACAGATCGAAGACATAGAATTACGCCGTTCAGGAAGTCAACTCTGACCATTTAACGGTTGAAATGTATGTGTCGACTCAATGATTGATGTGTGCACTTTATGTCACAGAAATGTCACAGATTAATGTTATTAATACATCGTTCAAACAGGCCTATGTGAATGGGCTGTTTTATAAACAGTACTCACTAATGCAGTCAAGAGATTGGGTGTGTTTGCGTTTCTTAGTGTGCCGAGAAGTATCTTGAGTCTGATGAATATGTCTTTCTATGGGGATGGACAAACAGGAATGAATATGGTGTGACGTGACTTCCTGGTGTGACTTCCTTGTTGCAGGAAAAAGTGAGCCTATCAGAAGGCAGCACGGTGGACTTGCGGAAGCCAGGGGAGGAAGAGGATGACTTTTCTGAGACGGCTGACGATGTTATGGAGCCAGATGAATGTTTCCCTGAATGTACGTAGCTACTGTATGCAAGATCCTCATGATTAGCTGTCTGTCTGTCTGTCTGTCTGTCTGTCTGTCTGTCTGTCTGTCTGTCTGTCTGTCTGTCTGTCTGTCTGTCTGTCTGTGATTTATTAAAGTATATCTGTTTCTCTCTGCCTCAGTCTGTGTTGCAGCACCCAAGCAAAAATATATTTTTAAAGACATTTAATCTTTTAAAGTATCAAATATATTTGTATATGACACATGCTTGGTAAACAACAGGTGTACAGTTGTGGACAAAAGTTTTGAGAATTACACAAATATTAATTTTCACAAAGTCTGCTGCCACAGTTTGTATGATGGCAATTTGCATATATTCCAGAATGTTATGAAGAGTGATCAGATGAATTGTAATTAATTGCAAAGTCCCTCTTTGCCATGCATTTCAGCCCTGCCACAAAAGGACCAGCTGACGTCATGTCAGTGATTCTCTCGTTAACACAGGTGTGAGTGTTGATGAGGACAGGGCTGGAGATCACTCTGTCATGCTGATTGAGTTTTAAATAACAGACTGGAAGCTTCAAAATGAGGGTGGTGCTTGGAATCATTGTTCTTCCTCTGTCAACCATAGTGACCTGCAAGGAAACACGTGCCGTCATCATTGCTTTGCACAAAAAGGGCTTCACAAGCAAAGATATTGCTGCCAGTAAGATTGTACCTAAATCACCCATTTATCGGACCATCAAGAACTTCAAGGAGAGCGGTTCAATTGTTGTGAAGAAGGCTTCGGGGCGCCCAAGAAAGTCCAGCAAGCGCCAGGACCGTCTCCTAAAGTTAATTCAACTGTGGGATTGGGGCACCACCAGTACAGAGCTTGCTCAGGAATGGCAGCAGGCAGGTGTGAGTGCATCTGCACGCACAGTGAGGCAAAGACTTTTGTAGGATGGCCTGGTGTCAAGAAGGGCAGCAAAGAAGCCACTTCTCTCCAGGAAAAGCATCAGGGACAGACTGATATTCTGCTGAGGACTGGGGTAAAGTAATTTTTTCTGAGGAATCCCCTCTCCAATTGTTTGTGGCATCCGGATAAAAGCTTGTCCAGGGAGAAGACAAGGTGAGCGCTACCGTCAGTCCTGTGTCATGCCAACAGTAAAGCATCCTGAGACCATTCATGTGTGGGGTTGCTTCTCAGCCAAGGGAGTGGGCTCACTCACAATTTTGCCTAAGAACACAGCCATGTATAAAGAATGGTACCAACACATCCTCAGAGAACTACTTCTCCCAACCATCCAGGAACAGTTTGGTGACGAACAATGCCTTTTTCAGCATGATGGAGCACCTTGCCATAAGGCAAAAGTGATAACTAAGTGGCTCGGGGAACAAAATGTTGATATTTTGGGTCCATGGCCAGAAAACTCCCCAGACCTTAATCCCATTGAGAACTTGTGGTCAATCCTCAAGAGGCAGGTGGACAAACAGAACCCCACAAATTAGGTCAAACTCCAAGCATTGAATATGCAAGAATGGGCGGCCATCAGTCAGGATGTGGCCCAGAAGTTAATTGACAGCATTCCAGGGCGGATTGCAGAGCTCTTGAAAAAGAAGGGTCAACACTGCAAATATTGACTCTTTGCATCAACTTCATGTGATTGTGAATAAAAAGCCTTTGACACTTATGAAATGCTTGTAATTATACTTCAGAATTCCATAGTAACATCTGACAAAAATATCTAAAGACACTGAAGCAGCAAATTTTCTGAAAATGTATATTTGTGTCATTCTCAAAACGTTTGGCCACGACTGTAGACTAACAGTGAATTGCTTCCTGGGATGGGGAAGCCATTCCCAACAGAGAGAATAAAAGAGAAATCATAGAAAAACAATAAGGGGGGGGGTGCAGGGTAGCCTAGCGGTTAAAAGCCTTATGCCAGTAACCGAAAGGTTGTTGGTTCGAATCCCTGAGTTGACAAATCTGTTGATGTGCCCTTGAGCAACACACTTAACCCTAATTGCGCTAGTAAGTCAATTTGGATAAGAGCATCTGCTAAATCACTTAACTATGAGTTTGAAAAACTTGGCTATATACACAGGTACCAGTATTGATGTGCAGGGGGGTAGATATGCACTCTTCATACAGTGCCTGCAGGAAGGATTCACACCCCTTACATTTTTACAGCCTGAATTTAAAATGTATAAATATTTGGCCTATACATACACACATAGCCCATATTGTCAAAGTGGTATAATTGTTTTTCTAAATTTCTACAAATTAATAAAAAATGAAAAGCTGAAATGTCAACCCATTTGTTATGGCAAGCCTAAAGTCATGCGCTGCCACACAGTCGTAGGGGAACAGGGAGTACAGGAGGGGACTAAGCATCGTTGAGATTCAGCTGATGGGCCCCCCCACCACTTGAGGGCAACTCATCAGGAAGTCCCGGATCCAGTTGGAGGTGTTCAGGAGGTGTTCAGTACCAGGGTCCTTAGCTTAGTGATGAGCTTTGAGCCCACAATGGTGTTGAACGCTGAGCTGTAGTCAATGAACAGCATTCCCACGTAGGTGTTCCTCTTGTCCAGGTGGGAAAGGGCAGTGTGGAGTGCGATTGAGATTGTGTCATCTGTGGATCTGTTTGTGAGCCATGACCAGCCTTTCAAAACATTTCATGGCTACAGATGTGAGTGCTACGGGGCGATAGTCATTTAGACAAGTTACCTTGGCATTCTTGGGTGAAGGGACTATGGTGGTCTGCTTCAAACATGTAGATATTACAGACTCGGTCAGGAAGAGGTTGAAAATATCAGTGAAGACACTTGCCAGCTGGTCAGAGCATGCTCTGAGTACGCATCCTGGTAATCCATCTGGCCCGGCGGCCTTGTGAATGTTAACCTGTTTAAAGGTCTTACTCACATTGGCTACGGAGAGCGAGATCACACAGTCATCCGGAATAGCTGGTGCTCTCATGCATGGTTCAGTGTTGCTTGCCTCGAAGTGAGCATAGAAGGAATGTAGCTTGTCTGGTAGGCTATCATCACTGGACAGCTCGTGGCTGGGTATCCCTTTGTAATCCGTGATAGTTTGCAAGCCTTACCACATCTGATGAGCGTCAGAGCTGGCGGATAGGATTAGGATTTGAGGAGTGGGATTTGATTTTAGTCCCATATTGATGTTTTGACTGTTTGATGGCTCGTTGGAGGTTGTAGCGGGCTTTCATATAAGTGTCCGCATTAGTGTCCCGCTCCTTGAAAGTGGTAGCTCTAGCCTTTATTTCTGTGCGGATGTTGCCTGTTATCCGTGGCTTCTGGTTGGGACATGTATATACGTTCACTGTGGGAACGATGTCGTCGATGCACTTCCAGTCTGTGCTAGCTAAACAGTCCTGTAACTTAGCATCTGCTACATCTGACCACTTCTGTGTTGAGTGCATCACTGGTACTTCCTGATTTAGTTTTTTTCTTGTAAGCAGGAATCAGGAGGATATAGTTATGGTCAGAGTTGCCAAATGGAAGGCAAGGGAGAGCTTTACAAAACCTTGAGACCACCTTAATATTAGAGATCGTGGTCTACAGCTTATCATGAGGTACTCTACCTCAGGTGAGTAATACCTCGAGACCACCTTAATATTAGAGATAGTGGTCTACAGCTTATGATCAGGTACTCTACCTCAGGCAAGCAAAACCTTGAGACCACCTCAATATTAGAGATCGTGGTCTACAGCTTATCATGAGGTACTCTACCTCAGGCGAGCAAAACCTTGAGACCACCTTAATATTAGAGATCGTGGTCTACAGCTTATCATGAGGTACTCTACCTCAGGCGAGCAAAACCTTGAGACCACCTTAATATTAGAGATCGTGGTCTACAGCTTATCATGAGGTACTCTACCTCAGGCGAGCAAAACCTTGAGACCACCTTAATATTAGGGATCGTGGTCTACAGCTTATCATGAGGTACTCTACCTCAGGCGAGCAAAACCTTGAGACCACCTTAATATTAGAGATCGTGGTCTACAGCTTATCATGAGGTACTCTACCTTAACATTAGAGATTGCGCACCAGCTGTTGTTAACAAAGCGACACACACCTCCCCCTTAATGTTACTCGAAGCTTCAGTTCGGTCTTGATGATTCATAGAGAACAGCTAGAGTATTTTATCCATGTTCTTGTTCAGCCTTGATGCCGAGAAACATAGGATATTACACTTCTTTAGGTCCCGTTGATAGGATAGTCTCAAACAGAGCATGTACAGTTTGTTCTTTAGCGATTGTACGTTCGGCAATAGAATGGAATGTAGAGACAGTTAATTTCCTCGTCCACGTAGTTTCATCAGGGAACCCACTCGTTTGCCACTGTTACGCCGTCTCTTCCTCTCGAGTCCTGGGGATTAGGGCCTGGTTACGGGATGTGCAGTACATCCACAGCCGCCGACTCGTTGAAGTAAAAATCTTCATCCAAATCGAGGTTAGTGATCGCTGTTCTGATGTCCAAAAGCAGTTTTCAGTCATAGGAAATTGATGGCAGAAATACTATGTACAAAAAAAAGATCAGTGTAAAATAAACAACAACAAAAAAACAACACAAAATAACAGAATTGGTCAGGATCCTGTAAGACGACAGTTATCCATCTCTACAGCGCCATCTTCTGTTTGTCTCTGTGTCTCAGTCTGTGTTCGCCACTGTAAGTGCTGTGAGATCAACACGACACGGGGCCTGGGTCAGGCCTGGTGGAGACTGAGGAAGACCTGTTACCAGATTGTTGAACACAGCTGGTTCGAGACTTTTATTATCTTCATGATCCTGCTGAGCAGTGGTGCTCTGGTGAGACCAACCACCTTTTACCCCTTAGTCTTACCTGACCTCTCAACCTTCATCTCTGACCTCTTTTATTATCTTCATGATCCTGCTGAGCAGTGGTGCTCTGGTGAGACCAACCACCTTTTACCCCTTAGTCTTACCTGACCTCTCAACCTTCACCTCTGACCTCTTTTATTATCTTCATGATCCTGCTTAGCAGCTGTGCTCTGGTGAGACCAATCACCTCTTACCCCAGTCTTACCTGACCTCTCAACCTTCACCTCTGACCTATTTTATTATCTTCATGATCCTGCTTAGCAGCTGTGCTCTGGTGAGACCAATCACCTCTTACCCCAGTCTTACCTGACCTCTCAACCTTCACCTCTGACCTCTTTTATCATCTTCATGATCCTGCTGAGCAGCTGTGCTCTGGTGAGACCAATCACCTCTTAACCCAGTCTTACCTGACCTCTCAACCTTCACCTCTGACCTCTTTAATAGTCAGCTCATAGGGCCACATTTACAGTGCTAATTTAATACCAAGTGTCTTCAAAAGCAAGTGTATAAAAAAAGGCATAAACCATGCAATATCTCTTTCTAGATCTTTCTATTATGTAATCTTTACTTAACTTTTTTTTTTTTTTTTACAATTTCACTAAACAGCTCATTCCTATTCTTACAGCACAATAGCTGAATATATTGTTTTTTATATAAGGCTTGAGAGGTTATAATCTGTGGTTTCTCTCTTGTCACTCCTGTACTGCTCTAGGCATTTGAGGACATCTACATTGAGAAAAGGAAAGTGGTGAAGGTAATCTTGGAGTACGCTGATAAGGTCTTCTCCTACATATTCGTCCTAGAGATGTTCCTCAAATGGATTGCCTACGGCTTCAAGAAGTACTTCACCAACGCTTGGTGTTGGCTGGACTTCCTCATTGTCGATGTAAGTGTTAAACTTCGTACGTTGTGCCCAGTTTATGTTCACAGTGAGAATAGATGTGCAGGTAGCTAAATGCATATAACAAAAGTTTCGGTGGTTTTCAGACTGGTTGTGGGAGCTGTTGTATGTTATGTACAGACTTATATTTTTTTCAAACTATCGCCCGACCCGAGGTGTACTCTCTCATCTTATTTTCCAGTGAGTTTGGTTCATTAAGGTTGACTTGTTGACATTGGACATAAACACTGCTTATTTCCAGCTTGGTTTGGGCTCGCTTATAAGCAGGCTACCACCAGATATGTTATGTTGTGTAGGACTTGTGGTCACTGATTAACTGCAAGTTGGTACCACTTAAATGAAGGTAATTAATTTATACAGCGTGGTACCTACCTGTGGACGTGAGTTTTTGTGGCCATTATAACAGTATACCGGGAGAAATAGTATACTGTTTCAATGCATGTACAGAGTACACATTTTTAACAGAGTATAATCTTGATAGCGCCACAGGGTCCATATTTCCACACAGTTTACCTTAATATTCTAGTGGCTAATTCTCCCTTATCTTAATATTCTCGGGTCCATATCTCCACACAGTTTACCTTAATATTCTAGTGGCTAATTCTCCCTTATCTTAATATTCTAGGGTCCATATCTCCACACAGTTTACCTTAATATTCTAGTGGCTAATTCTCCCTTATCTTAATATTCTAGTGGCTAATTCTCCCTTATATTAATATTCTAGGGTCCATATATCCACACAGTTTACCTTAATATTCTAGTGGCTAATTCTCCCTTATCTTAGATTTAGATGCACTATTGTAAAGTGGCTGTTCCACTGGATGTCATAAGGTGAATGCACCAATTTGTAAGTCGCTCTGGATAAGAGCGTCTGCTAAATGACTTAAATGTAAATGTAAATGTAAATCTTAATATTCTAGGGCCCATTTCTCCACACAGTTTACCTTAATATTCTAGTGGCTAATTCTCCCTTATCTTAATATTCTAGGGTCTATATCTCCACAGTTTACCTTAATATTCTAGTGGCTAATTCCCCCTTATCTTAATATTCTCGGGTCTATATTTACATTTACATTTAAGTCATTTAGCAGACGCTCTTATCCAGAGCGACTTACAAATTGATGCAAACACCTATGACAACCAGTGGAACAGCCACTTGCATCTAACTCTTGTTGGGGGGGGTGAGAAGGATTACTTACCCTTACTTACTTACTTATCTGCCTTGTCATAATATTCTAGGGTCTATATCTCCCTTACCTCAATATTCTAGGGGCTGTACAGTTGAAGTCGGAAGTTTACATACACTTAGGTTGGAGTCATTAAAACTTGTTTTTCAACCACGCCAAAACTATAGTCTGTCAACAGGAAATTTGTGGGAAGTTGTATAAATGTATAAACACAATGGGACTTCACAACCGTCATACCACTCAGAAATGGAGACGCGTTCCGATTCCTAGAGAAGAACGTACTTTGGTGCGAAAAGTGCAAATCAATCCCAGAACAACAAAAGTATCTATATCCACAGTAAAACAAGTCCTATATCGACATAACATGAAAGGCCGCTCAGCAAGGAAGAAGCCACTGCTAAAAACTGCCATAAAAAAGCCAGACTACAGTTTGCAACTGCACATGGGGACAAAGATCATACTTTTTGGAGAAATCTCCTCTGGTCTGATGAAACAAAAGTAGAATTGTTTGGCCATAATGACCATTGTTATGTTTGGAGCAAAAAGGGGGAGGCTTGCAAACCGAAGAACACCATCCCAACCGTGAAGCACGGGGATGGCAGCAACATGTTGTGGGGGTGCTTTTCTGCAGGAGGGTCTGGTGCACTTCACAAAATAGATGGGGTCATGAGGAAGGAAAATTATGTGGATATATTGAAGCAACATCTCAGGACATCAGTCTGGAAGTTAAAGCTTGGTTACAAATGGATCTTCCAAATGGACAATGACCCCAAGCATACTTCCAAAGTTGTGGCAAAATGGCTTAAGGACAACAAAGTCAAGCTATTGGAGTGGCCATCACAAAGCCCTGACCTCAATCACATAGAAAATGTGTAGGCAGAACTGAAAACTTGTGTGCGAGCAAGGAGGCCTACAAACCTGACTCAGTTACACCAGCTTTGTCAGGAGGAATGGACCAAAATTCACCCAACTTATTGTGGGAAGCTTGTGGAAGGCTACCCAAAAAGTTAGACCCAAGTTAAACAATTTATAGGCAATGCTACCAAATACTAATTGAGTGTTTGTAAACTTCTGACCCACTGGGAATGTGATGAAATAAATAAAAGCTGAAATAAATCATTCTCTCTACTATTATTCTGACATTTCACATTCTTAAAATAAAGTGGTGATCCTAACAGACCTAAGACAGTGAATTTTTATAGGATGAAATGTCAGGAATTGTGAAAAACTGAGTTTAAATGTATTTTGCTAAGGTGTATGTAAACTTCCGACTTCAACTGTATCTCCCTTATCTTAATATTCTAGGGGCTATATCTCCCTTACCTTAATATTCTAGGGGCTATATCTCCCTTATCTTAATATTCTAGGGTCTATATCTCCACAGTTTACCTTAATATTCTAGGGGCTATATCTCCCTTATCTTAATATTCTAAGGTCTATATCTCCCTTACCTTAATATTCTAGGGTCTATATCTCCCTTATCTTAATATTCTAGGGGCTATATCTCCCTTACCTTACTCCACAGTGCCATAGGGGCTAGGGGTTATATCTCCCTTACCTTACCTTGCTTCCTCTGATTTCACCCGCTGGTTCACAGATCGGCACAGACGTGTCTATAGCAGCTGTTAGGGTAAGTGGTAGTTGTGAGGTGAAAGGTGAGTATTGGGATCCAGGTTGGAAAATCTACTGCATCAATAAAGTTTCTATGTTTCCTCACTCCAAAGTGCTTCACATTGAGATATCAAAAGCCACCGTCTCGTCTACTCTTCAAATCTAAACAACAATTGTCTTTTCAGCAGAAAATGTATTCAAAGCAAATATGTAACCCCCCCCCCCCATCCACTTCAAAGTTAAAAATGCACAACGGACCTTGGCTTTTATATCGTATATAGAAACACACTACCATGTATTCTAAGGTTTATCTAGAGAAGATCACATATATTATTGGACTAAATGTATTTTATAGTTCCTCGTAGGTTATCGACAGGCTGAATTAAAGTTTGTTCAGACCGTTTTTGGAAATAGTGTCGGTAGAATTTAAATAAACGCTAAGCTGTCTGATGTTTTGCGCTGTAGTTTTTCCATCTCAACAATATGCTGTAATATATTGTATGTGGTCAGTAGTCAGCTGGACCTGAGGTGATTCATACTGTCCGTCTGTCTCTGTCTCTGTCTGTCTACAGTGTATCTAGCTGGATAGCACAGTTGGAGAGGATTATATTATTTTTTTAGATGTGTGGCTGGATTTGCAGAAATGATCACCGGAGGAGATCCCAATGATTGTTTAAACACTATTTGTTATTTCTGGTTTCTATATCAACTCTCTAGCCTTTTGATGTTTGTTTTGTTGTGTACTTTCATTGAGCCAAAGACGTATACTTTATCAGCGTATTTCATTTTCTGAGTATCTTCTTTAGATATATTGGACGAAATCCATTAAAATATACTTTTATAAAGAAATTACTGGGACTGTAATGGCCCTAAATTGCAATGACGGACTTAATTGGATCATACGAATACAAATTGGGCAATCAAATTTGGCAATACCATTAGTTAAAATAAAAAAAAAAGGAGACGTGAACATTTTGTTAAAGTTCTTTATAAAAACCTCACTCTATTTCACATATATACATAGGTATTATGTATATATAGCTGAGTATGTATGCATGTGCATTGACGGTACATATTGCATACTTGTATGTGTTTTGTCCCTGTTCCATTTCAGTCAGTCTACCAGTAATACCTGTCATCCATATGGACCATCCATCATGCCATTTTGAATCACTGCTATCACCCTCGGGCCATTCAACAGCGGAATACCATTCTGTTTTGTCCATTTTGGATGTAGAATAGAGTGGAAGTCCCCCCCTCTAAAAAAAAAATTGTAATGAAAAATATGCCACAAAACCCAAAAATTCTAAATTTTTCTAAATTTAATTAATTGTGTTCCTAACTGTAGAATGTCCCAAAATAATACATTGTTACAGTCTCTAAAGTGTTGGCTCTGAAATTCTTATCTCACTGTCTGTTACTCTGTCGCTACTCTTTTTGCATATTTTTCTCTCCAGAAATGATTTGATTAATGATTTAGGTCTGTAGAGCTTTTGTTTTATTTGATGAAAGGTTGTCAGTGACTTAACTGAAAGTATATTGTATCATACAACTTAGGTGGTAGGTTTGAATATGTGTGTGTGTGTGTGTGTGTGTGTGTGTGTGTGTGTGTGTGTGTGTGTGTGTGTGTGTGTGTGTGTGTGTGTGTGTGTGTGTGTGTGTGTGTGTGTGTGTGTGTGTGTGTGTGTGCCTGCGTGCGTGCGTGCGTGCGTGTGCGCGTACATAGTCCTGCATCTGCGTGCGGATAATGGTGGGGGAATTGGGGGTGAGGTGGAGTCGTACAGACAGGGGAACCCATATTTTGTACTTTGATACTTTTTGTACTTATTTTGTTCTTTGATACAATAAATTGCAAAACCCACAATCTTTATCAAAATGTGTTCAAGACTGATGCTGAGGTCTCCTTTGAATGTTGGGATGATGGAGTTTATACTGCCATCTAAGTCTGAGCTGATTTAATGTTGGGATGATGGAGTTTATACTGCCATCTTAGTCTGAGCTGATTTAATGTTGGGATGATGGAGTTTATACTGCCATCTTAGTCTGAGCTGATTTAATGTTGGGATGATGGAGTTTATACTGCCATCTAAGTCTGAGCTGATTTAATGTTGGGATGATGGAGTTTATACTGCCATCTTAGTCTGAGCTGATTTAATGTTGGGATGATGGAGTTTATACTGCCATCTTAGTCTGAGCTGATTTAATGTTGGGATGATGGAGTTTATACTGCCATCTTAGTCTGAGCTGATTTAATGTTGGGATGATGGAGTTTATACTGCCATCTTAGTCTGAGCTGATTTAATGTTGGGATGATGGAGTTTATACTGCCATCTTAGTCTGAGCTGATTTAATGTTGGGATGATGGAGTTTATACTGCCATCTTAGTCTGAGCTGATTTAATGTTGGGATGATGGAGTTTATACTGCCATCTTAGTCTGAGCTGATTTAATGTTGGGATGATGGAGTTTATACTGCCATCTTAGTCTGAGCTGATTTAATGTTGGGATGATGGAGTTTATACTGCCATCTTAGTCTGAGCTGATTTAATGTTGGGATGATGGAGTTTATACTGCCATCTTAGTCTGAGCTGATTTAATGTTGGGATGATGGAGTTTATATCTTAATCTGAGCTGATTGAATGTTGGGATGATGGAGTTTATATCTTAATCTGAGCTGCTTGAATGTTGGGATGATGGAGTTTATATCTTAATCTGAGCTGATTTAATGTTGGGATGATGGAGTTTATATCTTAATCTGAGCTGATTTAATGTTGGGATGATGGAGTTTATATCTTAATCTGAGCTGATTTAATGTTGGGATGATGGAGTTTATATCTTAATCTGAGCTGATTTAATGTTGGGATGATGGAGTTTATATCTTAATCTGAGCTGATTTAATGTTGGGATGATGGATTTTATATCTTAATCTGAGCTGATTGAATGTTGGGATGATGGAGTTTATATCTTAATCTGAGCTGATTGAATGTTGGGATGATGGAGTTTATATCTTAGTCTAAGCTGATTTAATGTTGGGATGATGGAGTTTATATCTTAATCTGAGCTGATTTAATGTTGGGATGATGGAGTTTATACCTTAATCTGAGCTGATTTAATGTTGGGATGATGGAGTTTATACCTTAATCTGAGCTGATTTAATGTTGGGATGATGGAGTTTATACCTTAATCTGAGTTGATTGAATGTTGGGATGATGGAGTTTATATCTTAGTCTGAGCTGATTTAATGTTGGGATGATGGAGTTTATACCTTAATCTGAGCTGATTGAATGTTGGGATGATGGAGTTTATACCTTAGTCTGAGCTGATTTAATGTTGGGATGATGGAGTTTATACCTTAATCTGAGCTGATTTAATGTTGGGATGATGGATTTTATATCTTAATCTGAGCTGATTTAATGTTGGGATGATGGAGTTTATACCTTAATCTGAGCTGATTTAATGTTGGGATGATGGAGTTTATATCTTAATCTGAGCTAATTGAATGTTGGGATGATGGAGTTTATATCTTAGTCTGAGCTGATTTAATGTTGGGATGATGGAGTTTATACTGCCATCTTAGTCTGAGCTGATTGGATGTCTCTGTGTGTCCTCTCCAGGTGTCGTTGGTGAGCCTGGTAGCTAACTCTCTGGGCTACTCTGACTTTGCTGCCATCAAATCACTGAGGACTCTCCGAGCGCTGAGGCCCCTAAGGGCCCTGTCCAGATTCGAGGGAATGCGGGTGAGACGTTCTTTAACCTTGTCTTAGAGATGTTCTACTTTCCCTGCTCTCTCCAAGTTATTCTAGGAGATTCCACAAGTTATTATCATCAGCGAAGGACCAGAGTTTTTCCTAAGCTGGTCACGTGGTCAGGAAAAACTTGCGGTCCTATATCATAACTGTCTGAAGTGACAGACAGCCTCTAACAGTGGAGTATTACGTTGGTCACTTAGTCAGGAAAAACTCCAGCCTTTTAATCATTAAACATAATTGATATGCTGTGTCTGTGCTCCCTAATAGACAACTTCTACCCGTGTTTGTCTCGATCCCCAGGTGGTGGTGAACGCACTGATTGGAGCCATCCCATCCATCATGAACGTCCTGCTGGTCTGCCTCATCTTCTGGCTCATCTTCAGCATCATGGGAGTCAACCTGTTCGCAGGGAAGTTTGGTAAATGTGTGAACCGGACAGGGTTCATCCACAATGCGTCCATCGTCAACAACAAGTCAGAGTGCCTGGCCATGAACGACACTCAGTTTTATTGGACTAAAGTCAAGGTCAACTTCGACAACGTGGGACTAGGATACCTCTCACTGCTGCAAGTGGTCCGTCTTTAAAAATAAAATACAAAAAAATGACAGTTTACATTTTTTGTTTATAGCGACTTATGTGTTGAAAAGATGCTGTAGTTCTTATTGTTTGTTGATAAATTACGTAACATTTTTATTATCTACCCTATAATTGTGTCCCGACAATTTCCTTGAAGGCCACGTTTAAAGGATGGATGGAAGTTATGCATGCTGCTGTTGATTCACGTGGGGTATGTATCAGACCATCACCCCCAGACCATCACCATCAGACCATCACCCCCAGACCATCACCCCCAGACCATCACCATCAGACCATCACCATCAGACCATCACCATCAGACCATCACCATCAGACCATCACCATCAGACCGACCATCACTCCCAGACCATCACCCCCAGACCATCTCCCCAGACCATCACCCCCAGACCATCACCCCAGACCATCACCATCAGACCATCACCATCAGACCATCACCATCAGACCATCACCATCAGACCATCACCATCAGACCATCACCATCAGACCATCACCCCCAGACCATCACCCCCAGACCATCACCCCCAGACCATCACCATCAGACCATCACCCACAGACCATCACCCCCAGACCATCACCCCCAGACCATCACCCCCAGACCATCACCCCCAGACCATCACCCCCAGACCATCACCCTCAGACCATCACCATCAGACCATCACCCCCAGACCATCACCCACAGACCATCACCATCAGACCATCACCATCAGACCATCACCCCCAGACCATCACCCACAGACCATCACCCCCAGACCATCACCATCAGACCATCACCCCCAGACCATCACCATCAGACCATCACCCCAGACCATCACCCCCAGACCATCACCATCAGACCATCACCCCCAGACCATCACCCCCAGACCATCACCATTAGACCATCACCCCAGACCATCACCCCCAGACCATCACCATCAGACCATCACCCCCAGACCATCACCCCCAGACCATCACCATCAGACCATCACCCCCAGACCATCACCATCAGACCATCACCCACAGACCATCACCATCAGACCATCACCCCCAGACCATCACCCCCAGACCATCACCCCCAGACCATCACCACCAGACCATCACCCCCAGACCATCACCCCCAGACCATCACCCCCAGACCATCACCATCAGACCATCACCCCCAGACCATCACCCCCAGACCATCACCCCCAGACCATCACCCCCAGACCATCACCATCAGACCATCACCCCCAGACCATCACCCCCAGACCATCACCCCCAGACCATCACCCCCAGACCATCACCATCAGACCATCACCATCAGACCATCACCCCCAGACCATCACCCACAGACCATCACCACCAGACCATCACCCCCAGACCATCACCATCAGACCATCACCACCAGACCATCACCCCCAGACCATCACCCCCAGACCATCACCATCAGACCATCACCACCAGACCATCACCATCAGACCATCACCACCAGACCATCACAATCAGACCATCACCCACAGACCATCACCCCCAGACCATCACCATCAGACCATCACCCCCAGACCATCACCCCCAGACCATCACCCCCAGACCATCACCATCAGACCATCACCATCAGACCATCACCCCAGACCATCACCCCAGACCATCACCACCAGACCATCACCCCCAGACCATCACCATCAGACCATCACCCACAGACCATCACCCCCAGACCATCACCCCCAGACCATCACCCCCAGACCATCACCATCAGACCATCACCCCCAGACCATCACCCCCAGACCATCACCCCAGACCATCACCCCCAGACCATCACCCCCAGACCATCACCATCAGACCATCACCCCCAGACCATCACCACAGACCATCACCATCAGACCATCACCCCAGACCATCACCATCAGACCATCACCACAGACCATCACCATCAGACCATCACCCCCAGACCATCACCATCAGACCATCACCCCCAGACCATCACCATCAGACCATCACCACCAGACCATCACCCCCAGACCATCACCCCCAGACCATCACCATCAGACCATCACCCCCAGACCATCACCCCCAGACCATCACCATCAGACCATCACCCCCAGACCATCACCCCCATAAAGAGATAGACCATCACCATCAGACCATCACCCCCAGACCATCACCATCAGACCATCACCATCAGACCATCAGCCCCCAGACCATCACCCCAGACCATCACCACAGACCATCACCATCAGACCATCACCCACAGACCATCACCCACAGACCATCTCCACCAGACCATCACCCCCAGACCATCACCATCAGACCATCACCATCAGACCATCACCCCAGACCATCACCCCCAGACCATCACCATCAGACCATCACCATCAGACCATCACCATCAGACCATCACCCCAGACCATCACAATCAGACCATCACCCACAGACCATCACCCCCAGACCATCACCCCAGACCATCACCATCAGACCATCACCCCAGACCATCACCCCCAGACCATCACCATCAGACCATCACCATCAGACCATCACCCATTAACAGACCATCACCCACAGACCATCACCACCAGACCATCACCCCCAGACCATCACCCCCAGACCATCACCCACAGACCATCACCCACAGACCATCACCCCCAGACCATCACCCCAGACCATCACCCCCAGACCATCACCATCAGACCATCACCATCAGACCATCACCCCCAGACCATCACCCCCAGACCATCACCCACAGACCATCACCCACAGACCATCACCACTGTCAGACCATCACCCACAGACCATCACCACCAGACCATCACCACCAGACCATCACCACCAGACCATCACCACCAGACCATCACCCCCAGACCATCACCCACAGACCATCACCCACAGACCATCACCACCAGACCATCACCCCAAAACCATCACATTGCCTCCACCATTCACAAATTCCTCATCTCATAAAGAGAATGAGAAGACTACATTTTTATTTATAAAGATGAAAACGGGTTCAACTAAAATGTGTGTGTGTTTCCAGGTAGAGGAGCAGCCAATCAGGGAGATCAACCTCTACATGTACCTCTACTTTGTCATCTTCATCATCTTCGGATCCTTCTTCACTCTCAACCTCTTCATCGGCGTCATCATTGATAATTTCAACCAGCAAAAAAGAAAGATAAGTATATTTGGCATAACATGTTGTTTTATGTCTCGACCTACTCATTTCACACTGTTGTATTAATAGCCTTCTGTATGGATATCTACAACATGAACAGCCTTCTGTATGGATATCTACAACATGAACAGCTGTCTGTATGGATATCTACAACATTAACAGCTGTCTGTATGGATATATACAACATTAACAGCTGTCTGTATGGATATATACAACATTAACAGCTGTCTGTATGGATATCTACAACATTAACAGCTGTCTGTATGGATATATACAACATTAACAGCTGTCTGTATGGATATATACAACATTAACAGCTGTCTGTATGGATATATACAACATTAACAGCTGTCTGTATGGATATCTACAACATTAACAGCTGTCTGTGTGGATATCTACAACATTAACAGCTGTCTGTATGGATATCTACAACATTAACAGCTGTCTGTATGGATATACAACATGAACAGCTGTCTGTGTGGATATCTACAACATTTACAGCTGTCTGTATGGATATATATAACATTAACAGCTGTCTGTATGGATATATATAACATTAACAGCTGTCTGTATGGATATATATAACATGAACAGCTGTCTGTATGGATATACAACATTAGCAGCTGTCTGTATGGATATATACAACATTAACAGCTGTCTGTATGGATATATACAACATTAACAGCTGTCTGTATGGATATATATAACATGAACAGCTGTCTGTATGGATATCTACAACATTAACAGCTGTCTGTATGGATATATACAACATTAACAGCTGTCTGTATGGATATATAACATTAACAGCTGTCTGTATGGATATACAACATTAACAGCTGTCTGTATGGATATATACAACATTAACAGCTGTCTGTATGGATATCTACAACATTAACAGCTGTCTGTATGGATATCTACAACATTAACAGCTGTCTGTATGGATATACAACATTTACAGCTGATATATCTGAACAGCTGTCTGTATGGATATACAACATTTACAGCTGTCTGTATGATATCTACAACATGAACATGGATATCTACAACATTAACAGCTGTCTGTATGGATATATACAACATTAACAGCTGTCTGTATGAATATATAACATTAACAGCTGTCTGTGTGGATATACAACATTAACAGCTGTCTGTATGGATATATATAACATGAACAGCTGTCTGTATGGATATACAACATTAGCAGCTGTCTGAATGGATATACAACATTAACAGCTACAGGTCAGCTCATAATAATGTCTGGAACAGAGCAGATGGAATGTAAACCATGTTGTTTGATTCCATTCCACCCATTCCGCTCCAGCCATTACCACGAGCCAGTCCTCCCCAATTAGTGTGCCATCAACCACCTGTGTTGTATATATACAACATTAACAGTGAAGAATAATGGTGAATGCATTTGTTATACTTAGGTGGACAAGACATTTTCATGACTGACGAGCAGAGGAAGTACTACAACGCTATGAAGAAAATAGGCTCTAAAAAGCCCGAAAAGCCAATACCAAGACCTACGGTAAAATAGCAACGATGATAAGCCTATACAAAGACCTACGGTAAAATACCAACTATGATAAGCCTATACCAAGAGCTACGGTAAAATACCAACTATGATACGCCTATACAGTGAAGAGCTACGGTAAAATACCAACTATGATAAGCCTGACTACCACTATGATAAGAAGTACTACCAACGGTAAAATAAAACTATGATAAGCCTATAAAAGAGCTACGGTAAAATACCAACTATGATAAGCCTATACCAAGACCTACGGTAAAATACCAACTATGATAAGCCTATACCAAGACCTACGGTAAAATACCAACTATGATAAGCCTATACCAAGACCTACGGTAAAATACCAACTATGATAAGCCTATACCAAGAGCTACGGTAAAATACCAACTATGATAAGCCTATACCAAGACCTACGGTAAAATACCAACTATGATAAGCCTATACCAAGACCTACGGTAAAATACCAACTATGATACGCCTATACTAAGAGCTACGGTAAAATACCAACTATGATAAGCCTATACCAAGAGCTACGGTAAAATACCAACTATGATAAGCCTATACCAAGAGCTACGGTAAAATACCAACTATGATAAGCCTATACCAAGACCTACGGTAAAATACCAACTATGATACGCCTATACCAAGAGCTACGGTAAAATACCAACTATGATAAGCCTATACCAAGACCTACGGTAAAATACCAACTATGATAAGCCTATACCAAGACCTACGGTAAAATACCAACTATGATAAGCCTATACCAAGACCTACGGTAAAATACCAACTATGATAAGCCTATACCAAGAGCTACGGTAAAATACCAACTATGATAAGCCTATACCAAGACCTACGGTAAAATACCAACTATGATAAGCCTATACCAAGACCTACGGTAAAATACCAACTATGATAAGCCTATACCAAGAGCTACGGTAAAATACCAACTATGATAAGCCTATGATAAGCCTATACCAAGACCTACGGTAAAATACCAGACCTATGATAAGCCTATACCAAGAGCTACGGTAAAATACCAACTATGATAAGCCTATACCAAGAGCTACGGTAAAATACCAACTATGATAAGCCTATACCAAGAGCTACGGTAAAATACCAACTATGATAAGCCTATACCAAGACCTACGGTAAAATACCAACTATGATAAGCCTATACCAAGACCTACGGTAAAATACCAACTATGATAAGCCAATACCAAGACCTACGGTAAAATACCAACTATGATAAGCCTATACCAAGAGCTACGGTAAAATACAAACTTTGATGAACTATGCCCCTGAACAGGCTGAACTAACCCACTGTTCCTAGGCCGTCATTGAAAATAAGAATTTGTTCTTAACTGACTTGCCTAGTTAAATAAAGGTAAATAAATAAAATGACAGTGGATCTATTATGTACTCAAACATTGTTTTATAAATGCGTTTTAGAATGAACCTGAAGGATATTCAAACGATGGAAACTTTATGGATAGCCAACATGGCGTTAATGGATCCATGCCATCTTTTCATCTATCTATCTCTCCAGAATATCCTCCAAGGCTTCTTATTTGACCTGGTATCCAAGCAAGCCTTTGACATCATCATTATGATGCTGATCATCGTCAACATGGTGACCATGATGGTGGAGACAGACGATCAGTCCGCACGCATGGAGTCCATTCTCAACAAGATCAACCTGGTCTGTAGCATGATGTACTAGCACTACAGTACCCATACTTATCTGTGTATGATGTACTACAGTACCCATAATGCTCTGTGTATGATGTACTACTGTACCCATAATACTCACATAGTCCATCTTCAACAAAATGGTCTGTAGCAGAGACGGAAGAGAAAGTGAAACATCCCACTCCCTAATTTTTTCTGTTTCAATGGAGTCAATGATTTATGTAGACCAGACTCAGCTGCTATTGCAGGAACTGACCATTTTCTCCAATGGTAAATGTCTTGAGTGAACTATCTTAATTTATCCACCATCTTTGTTCTATAGCATGATGTACTAGTACTACAGTACCCATAATGCCCTGTACAACATCTCCTGTAGCATGATGTACTACTGAAAGTATTCCAATACCTATCATCCTCTGTACAACTTATCATTTTTTATAATAATAATAATATAATAATATATGCCATTTAGCAGACGCTTTTATCCAAAGCGACTTACAGTCATGTGTGCATACATTCTACGTATGGGTGGTCCCGGGAATCAAACCCACTACCCTGGCGTTACAAGCGCCATGCTCTACCAACTGAGCTACAGTTGTACATATAGTGCATTCGGAAAGTATTCAGACCCCTTGACTTTTTCCACATATTGTTACGTTACAGCCTCATTCTAAAATGTATTAAATTATATTTTTTCCTCATCAATCTACACACAATACCCAATAATGACAAAGCAAAAACAGGTTTTTAGAAATGTTTGCAAATGTATTACAAATAAAAAAACAGAAATACCTTATTTACATAAGTATTCAAACCCTTTGCTATGAGACTGGAAGTTGAGCTCATGTCCATCCTGTTTCCATTGAACATCCTTGAGAATTTTCTACAACTTGATTGGAGTCCACCTGTGGTAAATTCAGTTGATTGGACAAGATTTGGAAAGGCACAAACATATACACTGATCAAAAAAATAAAGGGAACACTAAAATAACACATCCAAGATCTGAATGAATGAAATATTCTAACTGAATACTTTTTTCTTTACATAGTTGAATGTGCTGACAACAAAATCACACAAATATTATCAATGGAAATCAAATTTAGCAACCCATGGAGGTCTGGATTTGGAGTCACACCAGGCCAGTCCATAGCATCAATGCCTTCCTCTTGCAGGAACTGCTGACACACTCCAGCCACATGAGGTCTAGCATTGTCTTGCATTAGGGGGAACCCAGGGCCAACCGCACCAGCATATGGTCTCACAAGGGGTCAGAGGATCTCATCTCGGTACCTAATGGCAGTCAGGCCACCTCTGGCGAGCACATGGAGGGCTGTGCGGCCCCCCAAAGAAGTGCCACCCTACACCATGACTGACCCACCACCAAACCGGTCATGCTGGAGGATGTTGCAGGCAGCAGAACATTCTCCACGGCGTCTCCAGACTGTCACGTCTGTCATGTGCTCAGTGTGAACCTGCTTTCATCTGTGAAGAGCACAGGGCGCCAGTAGCGAATTTGCCAATCTTGGTGTTCTCTGGCAAATGAAAAACGTCCTGCATAGTGTTTGGCTGTAAGCACAACCCCCACATGTGGACGTCGGGCCCTCATACCACCCTCAGGGAGGTGACCAAGAACCCGATGGTCACTCTGACAGAGCTCTAGAGTTCCTCTGTGGAGATGGAAGAACTTTCCAGAAGGACAACCATCTCTGCAGCACTTCACCAATCGGGCCTTCATGGTAGAGTGGCCAGACGGAAGCCTCTCCTCAGTAAAAGACACAAGACAGCCTGCTTGGAGTTCGCCAAAAGGCACCTAAAGACTCTCAGACCATGGAAGACAAGATTATATGATCTGATGAAACCAAGATTTGAACACTTTTTGGCCTGAATTCCAAGCGTCTCGTCTGGAGGAAACCTGGCACCATCCCTACGGTGAAGCATGATGGTGGCAGCATCATGCTGTGGGGATGTTTTTCAGCAGCAGGAACTGGAAGAATAGTCAAGATTGAGGGAAAGCTGAATGAAGCAAAGTACAGAGAGGTCCTTGAGGAAAACCTGCTCTACAGCGCTCAGGACCTCAGACTGGTGTGAAGGTTCACCTTCCAACAGAACAACGACCCTAAGCACACAGCCAAGACAAAGCAGGAGTGGCTTCGGGACAAGTCTCTGAATGTCCTTGAGTGACCCAGCCAGAGCCCGGACTTGAACCCGATCTAACATCTCTGGAGAGACTGGAAAATAACTGTGCAGCAACGCTCCCCCCATCCAACCTGACAGAGCTTGAGAGGATCTGCAGAGAAGAATGGGAGCAACTCCCCAAATACAAGTGTGCCAGGCTTGAGGAATCATACCCAAGAAGACTCAAGGCTGTAATCGCTGCCTAAGATGCTTCAACAAAGTACTGAGGAAATTGTCATATTTAAAAAATACTAATAATTTGCACAAATTTCTAAAAACCTGTTTTTGCATTTTCATTATGTTGTGTAGATTGAAGAGGAATTTTATCTTAGAATGAGGCTGTAACGTAACAAAATGTGGAAAAATTCAAGAGGTGTGACTATTTTCCGAATGCACTGTATGTTCCTGAAGATAATGCAATGGTGTCCTGTCTCCTTATCCATACAGATTTTCATCGTCATCTTCACCACCGAATGCCTCATGAAGATCGTGGCACTTCGTTGCTATTTCTTCACCGTGGGATGGAACATCTTTGACTTTGTGGTTATCATCCTGTCCATCGTTGGTGGGTGGAATAAAATATAACTGTGAAAACAACCTTCAAAACAACCTATATATATATATTTCTGACAAGTGATCTATACTAACATTTTCCTAAATGTACATTTCATGTAAAGGTGATCAAATGTTTTGTCTTTAATTTGGTTTTTGGTGTTTGTTTCTTCATTTCTGATTTCAACACTTGCAGGTATCGTTCTGGCTGACATCATTGAGAAGTACTTTGTATCTCCGACTCTGTTCCGTGTCATCAGACTGGCAAGGATAGGACGCGTACTTCGACTAATACGTGGAGCCAAAGGAATAAGGACTTTACTGTTTGCCTTAATGATGTCCATGCCAGCGTTGTTCAACATCGGCCTCCTGCTCTTCCTCGTAATGTTCATATACGCTATCTTCGGAATGGCCAACTTCGCTTACGTAAAAAAAAAGGAAGGGATAGATGACATGTTCAACTTTGAGACCTTTGGGAATAGTATGATCTGCTTGTTCCAGATCAGCACTTCCGCCGGGTGGGACAACGTCCTGGAGCCCATCATGTCTAACTCCCCAGAGGAGTGTGAAGCCTACGTCGTCAACACCGGCACCAACGTCCGAGGAAACTGCGGCAACCCGTCCGTCGCAATCGCCTTCTGTGTCAGCTACATCATCATATCGTTCCTCATCGTGGTCAACATGTACATCGCCATCATCCTGGAGAACTTCAGCGTGGCCACCGAGGAGAGCACCGAGCCGCTGAGCGAGGACGACTTCGAGATGTTCTACGAGGTGTGGGAGAAGTTCGACGCAGAGGCCACCCAGTTCATAGAGTTCTCCAAGCTGTCGAATTTCGCAGACAACCTGTCGGAGCCGCTGCGCATCGCCAAGCCTAACAAAATCAAGCTGATCTCTATGGACCTGCCGATGGTGAGCGGGGACAAGATCCACTGCCTGGACATTCTGTTCGCCTTCACCAAACGCGTGCTGGGCGAGTCGGGCGAGATGGACGCCCTCAAGCAGCAGATGGAGGAGAAGTTCATGATGGCCAACCCGTCCAAGATCTCCCACGAACCAATCACTACGACCCTACGCCGCAAGCAGGAAGACGTGTCTGCCATCATCATCCAGCGCTGTTACAGACGCCACCTGTTGAAACGGCAGATGAAGCAGGCCTCATTCCTTTACAGACAGAGGAACCTTCAGACCAACCTGAACTTGCAGGAGCACATAGTGGTGGACATAGAGAGGGCCCCGGAGACGGAGGGCCTCATCGCCGCCATGATAAAGGAACACTACGGCCCCGAGGGGCCCGACGAGGAGGAGCTGGTGGGGGTCTTGGGGGTCATGGAAGGGACTCTGTCCTCCTCACCGCCATCTTACGACAGTGTGACCCGGCCGGGGGCGGCTAGTGACGTTGGTCAGATAGAACGGCTAGAAAGGCCGGGAGTCTTAGTGTTAGAACTCAGGGAACCTAGCCCCTCACAAACATATAGGGAACCTAGCACCTCACAAACATATAGGGAACCTAGCACCTCACAAACATATAGGGAATCTAGCACCTCACAAACATATAGGGAACCTAGCACCTCACAAACATATAGGGAACCTAGCACCTCACAAACATATAGGGAACCTAGCACCTCACAAACATATAGGGAACCTAGCACCTCACAAACATATAGGGAACCTAGCACCTCACAAACATATAGGGAACCTAGCACCTCACAAACATATAGGGAACCTAGCACCTCACAAAAATATAGGGAACCTAGCACCTCACAAACAAATAGGGAACCTAGCACCTCACAAAAATATAGGGAACCTAGCACCTCACAAACAAATAGGGAACCTAGCACCTCACAAACATTTGAAGAGACATTTCTTTGAGATATTGTTTTCAGGAAACGTGTTTTGTGTTGTTGTTTTGTTTACAACATGTACAGTATCATAACGCGGAACAACTCTCTCGGTACAAGATGAACATTTTTATAGCAGAAAATACACAGGAATTTCATTGGTAAAAATGCAAATATTGCTTTTCTATTATTTATATAAGACCCTTTTGTCAATCAAACAATCATACGATATGTGTATTAATAATGTTTAGAAAACCCAGGCACCATTTTTGAAGATGGCGATGCCACTCTAAAAATGTATCATAAGCTGTACCCAAAGTAAAAGAAAGGTGAGTTAAAAAAAAAAAAAATAGAAACTTATAAACAAATGTGTGATTTCATATATTCTGTCATAACGGTTAATTAACCAGAAAAGTGTAAATGACAATCAATCAGCTCTGAATAACATTTTAGGAGTTGGATTGTTTTGTTTTAACAAATGAATAGAGATAAATATGGAGTGTTTAGATCTTGGTTCTCGTTTTGATTACAGATGATGAACTCTTCTCTTTATTATCAAAAAAAGAAAATGGCATCTTGATTTGCTAAAAATATATATATTTCTGAAAAAAAGTGTATATTTCAGTATATTTTCTTATTAATGGATATTTCAGGACAAATGTTGTTGTTCTTTTCTAACTAATGAGTTAATATGGTAAAGACCACATTATTTGATCAGAAGTGTATAGTTTATATATATATATATTATGCACTAAATTGAGTTTATTGCATGATCGGTATATTAAAACACCCATGCTGAAGGGTTGTGTATAGTACTAACTGCAACATAATGTGCCTGATAATGGTTGTCTGTCATCTGCACACTTTAGTCCCCCCCCCTTTTAACCATTTAATTGGACCCGTGGAAGTAGAAATATACATTACAAACACATGTTATATTGACCTACGTAAAGCATTATGGGGGGCATTCATGTCAAACATTTATATCTATCTTTTATAATGTATTTATATTTTAAGGTTATGTCAATGACAGTCCATACGTGTATATATAGGGATCATAGCCAGAGCAATCAAATGATGTGTATACAACTGTATTCATTATTTTTACATGAGAGATGGTGAGATACTTCCTGGAAAACCTTTTTGTTCCCCCCCGTATTACATTTAAGTAGGTAATCACTATATCAAACAATATTAAAAGATTTTTCCATAGTTGGGAGTTTTCATTTTGTTACAGCTAGTTATTAAGCAAATGGTACACTATTATTTTCTGTCCCATTTTATTTTAATTAGACTTTTTTTAAATTTGATTTTTTACATGTTATAGCCTATAATTATTACAACATTTCTGCATGTACCAGAATTGATTTATTTCAAATTCACTGGTTTTATCCCTCTGGCCTTTTTCCATTAGACACGTCTACACATTGTGGCATGTCAATGCGTACTAACATTCACGATCAAACTCAAAATACAGTACGATATTTTGAGCAACCTGAATAACCTGAACAATCCCCATATTATACGGTGTCTTCGGGTCCCAAATCAAGACCGATGACCGTCTCGGTCTGTTTTCATCACAGTGAATACTAGTTAGCTACAATGACCTCAATAGTGGACAGGGGTTTCCAGGTGTCACAGTGAAATCCGCTCCCCGTGTCCGTGTGTCTGAAAGAAGGAGAAATAACAACAACAGCCGTGTACATTTGAAACCCTCCATTATTATTACTGTGGCTGAGAGACGTACTGCTTTCACAAGTTCATTTGGTCTGTGATGCTCTCTGTGGATACTGCTGGAAAATGCACGTAGGTTAAGAGTGAAGTGAAGCGTGACTACTGTATAGAGTAAATGAATGTCGAACAGAGTCCAAACACACTTACTGTAAGGGAATTAAATGAGCTGTGATGTTTTAATTCAGAAAAAAAATATCTGAACAAATATTTTATTTGGTCTTTCTCCATCACTCCTATTGAATCACTTGACATTGGGCTATGTTTTATTCACTCTTAGGTAAGGTTGGGACTGTTTTCTAGTACTTTAATAAAAGAAGATATGTATTTTTTTTGTCTTTTATTTATTAACTACGCAAGTCAGTTAAGAACAAATTCTTATTTACAATGACGGCTTACCCCGGCCAAACCTGGACGACGCTGGGCCAATTGTGCGCCGCCCTATGGGACTCCCAATCACAGCCAGTTGTGATACAGCCTGGAATTGAACCAGGGTCTGTAGTGACGCCTCTAGCAACTGAGAAGCAGTGCCTTCAGACTGCTGCGCCACTCGGGATAAAGTGTTATGTAAAACGTACAGTATTTAGATATGGAGGTTGGAATCGAGTTACTATATGAACCCTTCAACATTTTTTGGGTTTGGAAAAAATATTCACAAGGGGAGCCAATTTGGATTTATCCCCAAAGAGATTTCCTCTGTGGTCGAGTTGGAGTGGTTAAATCCAGTAGGACCAGCTGGGAAAGAGGGATAATCTGTGTGTAAAAAAAAATCACTTGTTTTAATTACACACACACACACACACACACACACACACACACACACACACACATAGACGTACGTGCGTGTACTCACACACACACATTAACATACACAGACACTTTTATCAATACACACATGCATAAACACACACACACTGACACACACAAACTGACACACATGCACTCACACACATGCACTGACACACACACACTGACACACACGCACTGACACACACAAACTGACACACACACACACACTGACACACACACACTGACACACACACACTGACACACACACACTGACACACATGCACTGACACACACACACTGACACACACGCACTGACACACACACACTGACACACACGCACTGACACACACACACTGACACACACACACTGACACACACGCACTGACACACACACACTCACACACACACACTGACACACACACACTCACACACACACACTGACATGCACACACTGACACACACACTGACACACACACACTGACACACACACACAGTGACACACACAAACTGACACACACACACTGACACACACACACTGACACACACACACTGACACGCACAAACTGACACACACACACACTGACACACACGCACTGACACACACACACTGACACGCACAACTGACACACACACACTGACACACACACACACTGACACACACACACTGACACACACACACTGACACACACGCACAGTGACACACACGCACTGACACACACACACTGACACACACACACTGACACACACACACTGACACACACACACACGCACTGACACACACGCACTGACACACACACACTGACACACACACACTGACACACACACACTGACACACACAAACTGACACGCATGCCATACATTTTCATCAAGCCTCATTACTGACAGATGCTTTAAATTTAATTTGTTTTTTTGTTGTGAGTGAAATACCCCCCCCCAAAAAATGCTGTGCCTTGAATGGATGTGACTTGGTCATTGATCTGATATTTAAGCATTTGGACATGTGGCAGGTATTAAGCATTTCAATCAGAGAGAAAACATTTAAAAAAAAGATTTAAAAAATCCACTTTTTCTAATTACTCAAATGCACCAGCTTGGGCACATGGTAAAACACTCCGTGACAATGTCAATGTGAATCATTATGAAATATTTCACTCAAGGAAAATATATCCATAACAAATACAGCAGCAAAGGATGACATAAAAGGACACGTTCAGGGTATAACTATCTTCCTTTATGGGCCAATCACTAATAATATTATCATGTTTATCTCTCATAACCACAAGATTGATGCAAGTTACGTTTAGTCTAGTGATGTAGGTTTGTTATCTTTGAACGCAACGGGTAATCATATAAAATATAAAAATCTTTACATATTGTTATAATAATATATAATATATATATATATAATAATATAATAATATATAATATATATATATATAATAATATAATAATTAATATTGTATTGCATTTATATACCAATTATGGGGTTAATTTGACAAATGGTTTATGTTATAATATGTCAAATATTTTCTGCATTTAATTTCAAAATATTTCACATTGTTCATCATTTAAATCCGACATTCATTTGCACGGGACAAAGTCCACTTGATCACTACTTATCGCTCTAGTATCTTATGGTGTCCACTGGTACATCTATAGTGCCACCAACTGGTCTGGTGCAGTGGCTCTATATCCACACAGGTTCTAAGGACATATACATGAGGTTTACATACCAAATTTCATGGCCCCGTGTCCATCGCTTCCCTTCTTATAGCCCTGGTTTGAAATGGTGCCACCAAGCAGTGTGGCGTGGCTGACTTTGAATGCAGCAACTAAACCTGTGGGTGTCAGCGTGAGTGTGTGGGTGTGGGTGTCAGCGTGAGTGTGTGGGTGTCAGCGTGAGTGTGTGGGTGTCAGCGTGAGGGTGTGGGTGTCAGCGTGAGTGTGTGGGTGTCAGCGTGAGTGTGTGGGTGTCAGCGTGAGTGTGTGGGTGTGGGTGTCAGCGTGAGGGTGTGGGTGTGGGTGTCAGCGTGAGTGTGTGGGTGTGGGTGTCAGCGTGAGTGTGTGGGTGTCAGCGTGAGTGTGTGGGTGTCAGCGTGAGGGTGTGGGTGTCAGCGTGAGTGTGTGGGTGTCAGCGTGAGTGTGTGGGTGTCAGCGTGAGGGTGTGGGTGTGGGTGTCAGCGTGAGGGTGTGGGTGTGGGTGTCAGCGTGAGTGTGTGGGTGTGGGTGTCAGCGTGTGGGTGTGGGTGTCAGCGTGTGGGTGTGGGTGTCAGCGCGAGGGTGTGGGTGTCAGCGTGAGTGTGTGGGTGTCAGAATGAGTGTGCGGGTGTTAGTGTGAGTGTGTGGGGGTTAGTGTGAGTGTGTAGGGGTGGGGGTTAGTGTGAGTGTGTGGGTGTTAGCGTGAGTGTGTGGGGGTTAGTGTGTGGGTGTGGGTGTCAGCATGAGGGTGTTGGTGTCAGCGTGAGTGTGTGGGTGTGGGGGTTAGTGTGAGTGTGTGGGGGTGGGGGTGGGGGTTAGTGTGAGTGTGTGGGTGTTAGCGTGAGTGTGCGGGGGTTAGTGTGAGTGTGTGGGTGTCAGCATGAGTGTGTGGGTGTTAGCGTGAGTGTGTGGGGGTTAGCGTGAGTGTGTGGGTGTCAGCATGAGGGTGTGGGTGTCAGCGTGAGTGTGTGGGTGTCAGCGCGAGTGTGTGGGTGTCAGCGTGAGGGTGTGGGTGTCAGTGTGAGTGTGTGGATGTGGGAGTCAGCGTGAGTGTGTGGGTGTGGGTGTCCGTGTGTGGGTGTGGGTGGCAGCGTGAGTGTGTGGGTGTCAGCGTGAGTGTGTGGGGGTTAGTGTGAGTGTGTGTGTGTGGGGATTAGTGTGAGTGTGTGGGGGTGAGTGTGTGGGTGTCAGCATGAGTGTGTGGGTGTGGTTGTTAGTGTGAGTGGGTGGGTGTTAGCGTGGGTGTGTGGGTGTTAGTGTGAGTGTGTGGGTGTTAGTGTGAGTGTGTGGGTGTTAGCGTGAGTGTGTGGGTGTTAGTGTGTGGGTGTGGGTGTTAGTGTGAGTGTGTGGGTGTTAGCGTGAGTGTGTGGGTTTGGGTGTTAGTGTGAGTGTGTGGGTTTGGGTGTTAGCGTGAGTGTGGGTTTGGGTGTTAGTGTGAGTGTGTGGGTGTTAGCGTGAGTGTGTGGGTGTTAGTGTGAGTGTGTGGGTTTGGGTGTTAGTGTGAGTGTGTGGGTTTGGGTGTTAGCGTGAGTGTGTGGGTTTGGGTGTTAGTGTGAGTGTGTGGGTGTTAGTGTGAGTGTGTTAGCGTGAGTGTGTGGGTGTGGGTTTGGGTGTTAGTGTGAGTGTGTGGGTTTGGATGTTAGCGTGAGTGTGTGGGTTTGGGTGTTAGTGTGAGTGTGTGGGTGTTAGCGTGAGTGTGAGTGTGTGGGTTTGGGTATTAGTGTGAGTGTGTGGGTTTGGGTGTTAGTGTGAGTGTGTGGGTGTTAGCGTGAGTGTGTGGGTGTTAGTGTGAGTGTGTGGGTTTGGGTGTTAGCGTGAGTGTGTGGGTTTGGGTGTTAGTGTGAGTGTGAGTTTGTGGGTGTTAGTGAATCTTTAGGGACTATTGTGATATGACCAAATTTGGAGTGAGTTTGACTTTCTCTTTGTTTTTAGCGTTACATAGTCAAAAACGTTCATGATGAGTTTCCTTGTTTTTTAAGATAGAAAAATGTCAAACTTAATTTGGTCGATGAAGGTAATGTGTTTGTTTTCCCCTAAAAGTTTCACGATTTAAATGACACAAGTCATTTTTCCAACAATTGTTTACAGACAGATTATTTCACTTATAATTCACTGTATCACATTCCCAGTGGGTCAGAAGTTCACATACACCAAGTTGACTGTGCCTTTAAACAGCTTGGAAAATTACAGAAAATTATGTCATGGCTTTAGAAGCTTCTGATAGGCTAATTGACATCATTTGAGTCAATTGCAGGTGTACCTGTGGATGTATTTCAAGGCCTACCATCAAACTCAGTGCCTCTTTGCTTGACATCATGGGGAAATCAGCCAAGACCTCAGAAAAAAAATTGTAGACCTCCACAGGTCTGGTTCATCCTTGGGAGCAATTTCCAAACACCTGAAGGTACCTGTAACGAGTTTCCTCCTCTTCTTCCGAAGAGGAGAGGCGAAACGGATCAGAGGACCAATACGCGGCGTGGTAATTTTCCATGGTACTTTTTAATGCTATCAGGTACACATGAACAAACTAACAAAACAAAAAATGTGAAAACTCAAATTACAGTCCTATCTGGTGCACACACAGAGACAGGAAACAATCACCCACAAACACACAGTGAAACCCAGGCTACCTAAGTATGATTCTCAATCAGAGACAACTAATGACACCTGCCTCTGATTGAGAACCATACTAGGCCGAAAACATAGAATTTCCCAAAACCTAGACAAACAAACATAGACTACCCACCCAACTCACGCCCTGACCATACTAACTAAACACAAAACACAGAAAATAAAGGTCAGAACGTGACAGTACCCCCCAAAGGTGCGGACTCCGGCCGCAAAACCTTGACCTATAGGGGAGGGTCTGGGTGGGCATCTGTCCGCGGTGGCGGTTCTGGCGCGGGACGCGGACCCCACTTCACCATTGTCTTTGTCCGCCTCCGTGGCTTTCTCACCATGGCAACCCCTCTCAATGACCCCACTGGACAGAGGGGGGAAGCTCTGGACAGAGGGGCAGAAGCTCTGGACAGAGGGACAGGGGCTCTGGACAGAGGGACAGGGGCTCTGGACAAAGGGACAGGGGCTCTGGCGCCTCTGGGCTGAGGGGCTCTGGCGCCTCTGGGCTGAGGGGCTGGCGCCTCTGGGCTGAGGGCTCTGGCGCCTCTGGGCTGAGGGGCTCTGGCGCCTCTGGGCTGAGGGGCTCTGGCGCCTCTGGGCTGAGGGGCTCTGGCGCCTCTGGGCTGAGGGGCTCTGGCAGCGGCGCCGGACAGGCGGGGACGCTCCGGCAGCGGCGCCGGACAGGCGGGAGGCTCCGGCAGCGGCGCCGGACAGGAGGGACGCTCCGGCAGCGGCGCCAGACAGGCGGGACGCTCCGGCAGCGGCGCCAGACAGGCGGGACGCTCCGGCAGCGGCGCCAGACAGGCGGGACGCTCCGGCAGCGGCGCCGGACAGGCGGGACGCTCCGGCAGCGGCGCCGGACAGGCGGGAGGCTCCGGCAGCGGCGCCGGACAGGAGGGACGCTCCGGCAGCGGCGCCAGACAGGCGGGACGCTCCGGCAGCGGCGCCAGACAGGCGGGACGCTCCGGCAGCGGCGCCAGACAGGCGGGACGCTCCAGCAGCGGCGCCGGACAGGCGGGAGGCTCCGGCAGCAGCGCCGGACAGGCGGGAGGCTCCGGCAGCGGCGCCGGACAGGCGGGACGCTCCGGCAGCGGCGCCAGACAGGCGGGACGCTCCGGCAGCAGCGCCGGACAGGTGGGAGGCTCCGGCAGCAGCGCCGGACAGGCGGGAGGCTCCGGCAGCGGCGCCGGACAGGCGAGAGGCTCCGGCAGCGGCGCCGGACAGGCGGGAGGCTCCGGACAGGCGGGAGGCTCCGGCAGCGGCGCCGGACAGGCGGGAGGCTCCGGCAGCGGCGCCCGGACAGGCGGGAGGCTCCGGCAGCGGCGCCGGACAGGCGGGAGGCTCCGGCAGCGGCGCCGGACAGGCGGGAGGCTCCGGCAGCAGCGCCGGACAGGCGGGAGGCTCCGGCAGCGGCGCCGGACAGGCGAGAGGCTCCGGCAGCGGCGCCGGACAGGCGGGAGGCCCGGACAGGCGGGAGGCTCCGGCAGCGGCGCCCGGACAGGCGGGAGGCTCCGGCAGCGGCGCCGGACAGGCGGGAGGCTCCGGCAGCGGCGCCGGACAGGCGGGAGGCTCCGGCAGCGGCGCCGGACAGGCGGGAGCACCTGCAGAGAGGAGACAGAGAGACAGCCTGGTGCGTGGAGCTGCTACAGGAGGCAGCGGCGCCGGACAGGCGGGACGCTCCAGCAGCGGCGCCGGACAGGCGGGAGGCTCCGGCAGCGGCGCCGGACAGGCGGGAGGCTCCGGCAGCGGCGCCGGACAGGCGGGAGGCTCCGGACAGGCGGGAGGCTCCGGACAGGCGGGAGGCTCCGGCAGCGGCGCCGGACAGGCGGGAGGCTCCGGCAGCGGCGCCGGACAGGCGGGAGGCTCCGGCAGCGGCGCCGGACAGGCGGAACGCTCCGGCAGCGGCGCCGGACAGGCGGGAGCACCTGCAGGGAGGAGACTGAGAGACAGCCTGGTGCGTGGGGCTGCCACAGGAACTACCAGGCTGGGGAGACTTTCAGGAGGCTTGGTGTTAGGAGGAGCCTGAAAGACCGGGCTGTGGGGAGCACTGGAGCTCTGGTGCGCAACCTTGGCACCACTTCCCCAGGCTGGACAACTACTCGAGCCCGGACCCTCAAGGGTGCAGGCACAGGTTGAACCGGGCTGTGGGTAAGCACGGGAGATCTAGTGCTTACTACACGCACCTCTCCCCTAGGCTCCACTCCCACAGTTGCCCGGTACGAGCGGAGCGCAGGCAGAGGACGCACTGCACCCTCCCAGCGCCCGGAGACACAGCACGCAGAGCCGGCGCAGGATAACCTGGACCAAGACTGCGTACCGGCGACCAGACCCGCTGAGCAGGCACCATACGCCCTGGCTCAATGCCCACACTCGCATGGCACTCTCGGGGGGCTGCCCTATAGCGCACCGGGCTATGGACACGCACTGGCGACACCGTGCGCTCAACCGCATAACACGGTGCCTGACCAGTAATGCGCTGCTCATAATAAGCACGAGGAGTGAGCTCAGGTCTGCTACCTGGCTTAGTACCACACCTCGTGTGCCCCCCCCAAAAAAAAATTTGGGGCTGCCTCTCGTACCTGTCGCACTGCCGTGCTGGCTCCTCATATTGCCGCCGATCAGCTTTCGCTGCCTCCAGCTCTGCTTTGGGGCTGCGATTTTCCCCAGCCAACCTCATTCTCCTGTAACCTTCCTTGCATTGCTCCATCGAATCCCAGGCGGGCTCCGGCACTCTCCCTGGGTCGACCGCCCACCTATCTATCTCCTCCCAAGTTGTGTAGTCCAGATTCAGCTCTGATGCTGGCCGCTGTTGTTGTTGCTGCTGCTGCTGTCGTCGCTGTCCTTTACCACGCCGCTTGGTCCGATTGTGGTGGGTGATTCTGTAACGAGTTTCCTCCTCTTCTTCCGAAGAGGAGAGGCGAAACGGATCAGAGGACCAATACGCGGCGTGGTAATTTTCCATGGTACTTTTTAATGCTATCAGGTACACATGAACAAACTAACAAAACAAAAAATGTGAAAACTCAAATTACAGTCCTATCTGGTGCACACACAGAGACAGGAAACAATCACCCACAAACACACAGTGAAACCCAGGCTACCTAAGTATGATTCTCAATCAGAGACAACTAATGACACCTGCCTCTGATTGAGAACCATACTAGGCCGAAACATAGAATTTCCCAAAACCTAGACAAACAAACATAGACTACCCACCCAACTCACGCCCTGACCATACTAACTAAACACAAAACACAGAAAATAAAGGTCAGAACGTGACAGTACCACGTTCATCTCTACAAACAATTGTACGCAAGTAAACTCTATGGGACCGCGCTGCTGTCATACCGGGAGGAAATAGGTACAAAAGTATCTTTATCCACAGTAAAACAAGTCAGAGGACAATTATGTGGATATATTGAAGCAACATCTCAAGACATCAGTCAGGAAGTTAAAGCTTGGTCGCAAATGGGTCTTCCAACTGAACAATGACCTCAAGCATACTTCCAAAGTTGTGGCAAAATGGCTTAAGGGCAACAAAGTCAAGGTATTGGAGTGGTCATCACAAAGCCCTGACCTCAATCCTATAGAAAATGTGTGGGCAGAACTGAAAAAGCATGTGCGAGCAAGGAGGCCTACATACCTGACTCAGTTACACCAGCTCTGTTAGGAGGAATGGGCCAACATTCACCCAACTTATTGTGGGAAGGTTGTGGAAGGCTATCCAAAATGTTTGACCCAGGTTAAAAAATGTAAAGGCAATGCAACCAAATACTAATTGAGTGTGTGTAAACTTCTGACCCACTGGGAATGTGATGAAAGAAATAAAAGCTGAAATAACTCGTTCTCTCTACTATTATTTTGACATTTCACATTTTTTAAATAAAGTGGTGATCCTATCTGATCTTAGACAAGGATTTTTTACTAGGATGAAATGTCAGGAATTGTGAAAAACGGAGTTTAAATGTATTTGGCTAATGGAATAAAAATAGGGGGGTAAATATTTCTGCACCTAGGTGTGTGTGTGTGTGTGTGTGTGTGTGTGTGTGTGTGAGGGGGGGGTCCTTGCTGTAAACACAGAATGTGTAAAAACTGAATAAGCATATAAACTATTAAACACGAGCGAAACAACAACATGCAGAAGATATATCTATATATCAGACTGTCTCTCCTCAGGATGTCCTAATGCATCATTTTCTTCACAAGAAGTGCACACAGGCCCAGTGTCCACAGCCGTGTATTGAGAGAAGAGCCCTAATCTAAAATCAGGCCTCAGAGACAACACCATGCAGGGATGATTAACTTGTTTGAGGTACTCCTGTCGTCATGCATGACATCCAACATCCATTGATCTCTTGTTTGGAGGCCTGATGAAAGCATTCTTCTGGCAGGCAGGCAGGCTCAGCGTAGGGACAGGCAGAATGGTCAACACTGGGGAAACAGGAACAATCGAGAGACAGGAGCAGAGGGGAAAACGCTGGTAGGCTTGATGAAACAAAACGAATTGGCAACAGACAAGCAGAGAACACCGGTATAAATACAGATGGGTGACACCTGGGGGGCGGAGACAATCACAAACAGATCAGGGTGCGACACATCCACAACATTACCCCTTCCCAGAACCACCTGCTCACATCCCTCATCTCTAGCGCCCAGCACCCACATCCCTGATGTCCAAAAAAATGTAAAATCGAAATGTCTTAATGTGAAACTTTAAAAAAAAAAGTTGCATGAATTTGAAAATATCTACATTGGTCAGTCCAAAATGTATTTCCTGTTACCAAGTCAATTACAGTTTCTGTTCCTTTAGTTTTCCATGTGGACCAATTTATTGGTGAATTCTGAAAAGCTATCGAAGGATGGTTCCATAGCGTTGTGTTAGTGGGGCGGCAGGGTAGCCTAGTGGTTAGAGTGTTGGACTAGTAAACGAAAGGTTGCAAGTTCAAATCCCCAAGGTACAAATCTGTTGTTCTGCCCCTGAACAGGCAGTTAACCCACTGTTCCTAGGCTGTCATTGAAAATAAGAATTTGTTCTTAACTGACTTGCCTGGTTAAATAAAGGTGAAATAAAATATTGGTTCATGTAGAATACGTTTCATTTTCTTCCATATTTTTATAGTGTTCTATATTGTTATAGTGTTCTATATTGTTATAGTGTTCTATATTGTTCTAGTGTTCTATATTGTTCTAGTGTTCTATATTGTTATAGTGTTCTATATTGTTCTAGTGTTCTATATTGTTATAGTGTTCTATATTGTTATAGTGTTCTATATTGTTATAGTGTTCTATATTGTTCTAGTGTTCTATATTGTTATAGTGTTCTATATTGTTCTAGTGTTCTATATTGTTATAGTGTTCTATATTGTTATAGTGTTCTATATTGTTCTAGTGTTCTATATTGTTATAGTGTTCTATATTGTTATAGTGTTCTATATTGTTATAGTGTTCTATATTGTTATAGTGTTCTATATTGTTCTAGTGTTCTATATTGTTATAGTGTTCTATATTGTTATAGTGTTCTATATTGTTATAGTGTTCTATATTGTTCTATATTGTTCTAGTGTTCTATATTGTTATAGTGTTCTATATTGTTATAGTGTTCTATATTGTTATAGTGTTCTATATTGTTCTATATTGTTATAGTGTTCTATATTGTTATAGTGTTCTATATTGTTATAGTGTTCTATATTGTTATAGTGTTCTATATTGTTATAGTGTTCTATATTGTTATAGTGTTCTATATTGTTATAGTGTTCTTAACTATGAAGTTGTTCATGTTCTTAGCTTTATCCTTTGAAAACAGATACGTGAAAAGATTCTGGGGATGAGAATGAGCATCTTCAATATGTCCCCATTGTTCCACGTTAGTGCATTTAACTATACTGTATGTAGCAAGTAAAAGCCCTGGGTGGGAGAGCTGATACAAGTCTGGGAGGTTAAACCCATCTTCAATATGTCCCCATTGTTCCACATTAGTGCATTTAACTATACTGTATGTAGCAAGTAAAAGCCCCTGGGTGGGAGAGCTGATACAAGTCTGGGAGGTTAAACCCATCTTCAATATGTCCCCATTGTTCCACATTAGTGCATTTAACTATACTGTATGTAGCAAGTAAAAGCTCCTGGGTGTGAGAGCTGATACAAGTCTGGGAGGTTAAACCCATCTTCAATATGTCCCCATTGTTCCACATTAGTGCATTTAACTATACTGTATGTAGCAAGTAAAAGCTCCTGGGTGGGAGAGCTGATACAAGTCTGGGAGGTTAAAACCATCTTCAATATGTCCCCATTGTTCCACGTTAGTGCATTTAACTATACTGTATGTAGCAAGTAAAAGCCCCTGGGTGGGAGAGCTGATACAAGTCTGGGAGGTTAAACCCATCTTCAATATGTACCCATTGTTCCACATTAGTGCATTTAACTATACTGTATGTAGCAAGTAAAAGCCCTGGGTGGGAGAGCTGATACAAGTCTGGGAGGTTAAACCCATCTTCAATATGTACCCATTGTTCCACATTAGTGCATTTAACTATACTGTATGTAGCAAGTAAAAGCCCTGGGTGGGAGAGCTGATACAAGTCTGGGAGGTTAAACCCATCTTCAATATGTCCCCATTGTTCCACATTAGTGCATTTAACTATACTGTATGTAGCAAGTAAAAGCCCTGGGTGGGAGAGCTGATACAAGTCTGGGAGGTTAAACCCATCTTCAATATGTCCCCATTGTTCCACATTAGTGCATTTAACTATACTGTATGTAGCAAGTAAAAGCTCCTGGGTGGGAGAGCTGATACAAGTCTGGGAGGTTAAACCCATCTTCAATATGTCCCCATTGTTCCACGTCAGTGCATTTAACTATACTGTATGTAGCAAGTAAAAGCTCCTGGGTGGGAGAGCTGATACAAGTCTGGGAGGTTAAACCCATCTTCAATATGTCCCCATTGTTCCACGTCAGTGCATTTAACTATACTGTATGTAGCAAGTAAAAGCTCCTGGGTGGGAGAGCTGATACAAGTCTGGGAGGTTAAACCCATCTTCAATATGTACCCATTGTTCCACGTTAGTGCATTTAACTATACTGTATGTAGCAAGTAAAAGCTCCTGGGTGGGAGAGCTGATACAAGTCTGGGAGGTTAAACCCATCTTCAATATGTACCCATTGTTCCACGTTAGTGCATTTAACTATACTGTATGTAGCAAGTAAAAGCCCTGGGTGGGAGAGCTGATACAAGTCTGGGAGGTTAAACCCATCTTCAATATGTCCCCATTGTTCCACGTCAGTGCATTTAACTATACTGTATGTAGCAAGTAAAAGCTCCTGGGTGGGAGAGCTGATACAAGTCTGGGAGGTTAAACCCATCTTCAATATGTACCCATTGTTCCACGTTAGTGCATTTAACTATACTGTATGTAGCAAGTAAAAGCCCCTGGGTGGGAGAGCTGATACAAGTCTGGGAGGTTAAACCCATCTTCAATATGTACCCATTGTTCCACGTTAGTGCATTTAACTATACTGTATGTAGCAAGTAAAAGCCCCTGGGTGGGAGAGCTGATACAAGTCTGGGAGGTTAAACCCATCTTCAATATGTACCCATTGTTCCACGTTAGTGCATTTAACTATACTGTATGTAGCAAGTAAAAGCCCCTGGGTGGGAGAGCTGATACAAGTCTGGGAGGTTAAACCCATCTTCAATATGTACCCATTGTTCCACGTTAGTGCATTTAACTATACTGTATGTAGCAAGTAAAAGCTCCTGGGTGGGAGAGCTGATACAAGTCTGGGAGGTTAAACCCATCTTCAATATGTACCCATTGTTCCACGTTAGTGCATTTAACTATACTGTATGTAGCAAGTAAAAGCTCCTGGGTGGGAGAGCTGATACAAGTCTGGGAGGTTAAACCCATCTTCAATATGTACCCATTGTTCCACATTAGTGCATTTAACTATACTGTATGTAGCAAGTAAAAGCCCTGGGTGGGAGAGCTGATACAAGTCTGGGAGGTTAAACCCATCTTCAATATGTACCCATTGTTCCACGTTAGTGCATTTAACTATACTGTATGTAGCAAGTAAAAGCCCCTGGGTGGGAGAGCTGATACAAGTCTGGGAGGTTAAACCCATCTTCAATATGTACCCATTGTTCCACATTAGTGCATTTAACTATACTGTATGTAGCAAGTAAAAGCCCCTGGGTGGGAGAGCTGATACAAGTCTTAAAACCATCCTCTGACTTTTTATTCTATCAGTTTGCCCATATAAATAAAGTCTGTTATGACTGAGTATTCTTTTTTATTTTTAAAGAATGTCTTCAGTGTTATTATTGAGAATAAATATGCAAACTTTGGTAGCCATGCCATTCTGAAGAGGTTTATTCTGCGGGTAAGATTTACAGGAAAGATCCTACAGCCTTCCACTAGCGGTGCGCGGATAAAATCACCGGTGAAGCCAAGCCTGGGGTGGGGGAAAACATCCATATTACAACCAATGTGTTGTGATAATTGCAGTGTTTGCTCTATGACCTGTTAGTTCATATGCCTTGCCACTGTGATACAGTATATAGGCCTAAAGGCCGAGACATTAAGATGTTACAGTGGGCAGGATAAATTCAACCACACTTTTTTATTACATTAGAGAAAAACTGCCACTTAAGCACTGTGGTCCGTTTGTATTACCTCGTATATTAAATTAAGGTATAGTAGCTGGAAGGGGTCTACTTGGGGGAGAGTGGGGAGAGTGGGGGAGAGTGGGGAGAGTGGGGGAGAGTGGGGGAGAGTGGGGAGAGTGGGGGAGAGTAGGGGAGAGTGGGGAGAGTGGGGGAGAGTGGGGAGAGTGGGGAGAGTGGGGGAGAGTGGGTCCACCGAGAGCCTGAAGTGAGATGAAAGGACGCTCCAGACACACCTCAGAGAAGTGTCTGATGCCCTCCCAATCACCCCGTCCCTCGGACAGAGCCCCTCTACACTCTCACCAACAACCACCATTGAATCTATGATTACAAACAAGGAACAATAATGACTCGACATCCTCCCCTAATCTGTCCAGAACTCAAGTCTGCAAGTCACTGTAATACATTCAATTACATGGTAGTATAGGTACATCCTTCCTTCTCTCTCCCAAGCCAAACCCATCCCTCTCCACAGCCCCTTCCCTGCTTTTTCCCGCCTTTACCACACCCAAGCCAAGCTTGTCCCAACCTCCTATCCTTGCCCACCCTTACACACCCAAGCCAAGCTTGTCCCAACCTCCCATTCTTGCCCACCCTTACACACCCTTACCCACACAGGCTAAGCTTGTCCCAACCTCCCATCCTTGCCCACCCTTACCCACACAGGCTAAGCTTGTCCCAACCTCCCATCCTTGCCCACCCTTACCCACACAGGCTAAGCTTGTCCCAACCTCCCATCCTTGCCCACCCTTACACACCCTTACCCACACAGGCTAAGCTTGTCCCAACCTCCCATCCTTGCCCACCCTTACACACCCTTACCCACACAGGCCAAGCTTGTCCCTACCTCCCATCTTTTCCCTCTCGACTTCTCAGACACGCTTACATCCATCCATCCATTGACTTACTCATCCATTCCCTCCTACACGTATTCACATTCACCATCCCTCATCCTCTCTCTACACACACACACTCCCACACACACTCCCACACACACTCCCACACATACGCACATTCATAGAACAGTTATTGACATACCAGTCAAAAGTTTGGACACACCGACTCACTCAAGGGTTTTTTCTTCATTTTTTACATTGTAGAATAATAGTGAAGACATTCAAAACTATGAAATAACCCATAGGGAATCATAGGGAATCATGTTCCCATCATGTCAATCATGTCATCATCTTGAATTCTAAATAAATCACCAACAATGTCACCAACAAAGCACCCCCACACCATCACACCTCCTCCTCCATGCTTCACGGTGGGAACCACAGATGCGGAGATCATTCCCCTACTCTGCGTCTCACAAAGACACGATGGTTGGAACCGAATATCTCAAATTTGGACTCATCGGATCAAAGGACTGATTTCCACCGGTCTAATGTCCATTGCTCGTGTTTCTTGGCCCAAGCAAGTCTCTTTTTCTTATTGGTGCCCTTTAGTAGTGGTTTCTTCACAGCAAGTTGACCATGAAGACCTGATTCATGCAGTCTCTTCTGAATATTTGATGTTGAGATGTATGTGTCTGTTACTTGAACTCTGTGAAGCATTTATTTGGGCTGCAATTTCTGAGGCTGGTTAACTGTAATGAATTTATCCTCTGCAGCAGAGGGAATTCTGGGTCTTCTTTCCCTGTGGCGGTCCTCATTAAAGAAACTTTCAAAGTTCTTGAAATGTTCTGGATTAACTGACCTTCATTCTGAAAGTAATGATGGACTGTAATTTCTCTTTGCTTATTTGAGCTGTTCTTGCCATAATACAGACTTGGTATTTTCCCAAATAGGGCTATCTTCTGTATACCACCACTACCTTGTGTCACACCCTGACCATAGTTTGCTTTGTATTGTTTCTATGTTTTGTTTGGTCAGGGTGTGATCTGAGTGGGCATTCTATGTTGGATGTCTTGTTTGTCTATTTCTATGTCTGGCCTGATATGGTTCTCAATCAGAGGCAGGTGTTAGTCATTGTCTCTGATCGGGAACCATATTTAGGTAGCCTGTTTTGTGTTGGGTTTACATTTACATTACATTTAAGTCATTTAGCAGACGCTCTTATCCAGAGCGACTTACAAATTGGTGCATTCACCTTATGACATCCAGTAGAACAGTCACTTTACAATAGTGCATCTAAATCTTAAAGGGGGGGGGGTGTGAAGGATTACTTACCCTATCCTAGTTATTCCTTAAAGAGGTGGGGTTTCAGGTGTCTCCGGAAGGTGGTGATTGACTCCGCTGTCCTGGCGTCGTGAGGGAGTGTGTTCCACCATTGGGGAGCCAGAGCAGCGAACAGTTTTGACTGGGCTGAGCGGGAACTGTACTTCCTCAGTGGTAGGGAGGCGAGCAGGCCAGAGGTGGATGAACGCAGTGCCCTTGTTTGGGTGTAGGGCCTGATCAGAGCCTGGAGGTACTGAGGTGCCGTTCCCCTCACAGCTCCCTAGGCAAGCACCATGGTCTTGTAGCGGATGCGAGCTTCAACTGGAAGCCAGTGGAGAGAGCGGAGGAGCGGGGTGATGTGAGAGAACTTGGGAAGGTTGAACACCAGACGGGCTGCGGCGTTCTGGATGAGTTGTAGGGGTTTAATGGCACAGGCAGGAGCCCAGCCAACAGCGAGTTGCAGTAATCCAGACGGGAGATGACAAGTGCCTGGATTAGGACCTGCGCCGCTTCCTGTGTGAGGCAGGGTCGTACTCTGCGGATGTTGTAGAGCATGAACCTACAGGAACGGGCCACCGCCTTGATGTTAGTTGAGAACGACAGGGTGTTGTCCAGGATCACGCCAAGGTTCTTAGCGCTCTGGGAGGAGGACACAATGGAGTTGTCAACCGTGATGGCGAGATCATGGAACGGGCAGTCCTTCCCCGGGAGGAAGAGCAGCTCCGTCTTGCCGAGGTTCAGCTTGAGGTGGTGATCCGTCATCCACACTGATATGTCTGCCAGACATGCAGGGATGCGATTCGCCACCTGGTCATCAGAAGGGGGAAAGGAGAAGATTAATTGTGTGTCGTCTGCATAGCAATGATAGGAGAGACCATGTGAGGTTATGACAGAGCCAAGTGACTTGGTGTATAGCGAGAATAGGAGAGGGCCTAGAACAGAGCCCTGGGGGACACCAGTGGTGAGAGCGCGTGGTGAGGAGACAGATTCTCGCCACGCCACCTGGTAGGAGCGACCTGTCAGGTAGGACGCAATCCAAGCGTGGGCCGCGCCGGAGATGCCCAACTCGGAGAGGGTGGAGAGGAGGATCTGATGGTTCACAGTATCGAAGGCAGCCGATAGGTCTGAAGGATGAGAGCAGAGGAGAGAGAGTTAGCTTTAGCGGTGCGGAGCGCCTCCGTGATACAGAGAAGAGCAGTCTCAGTTGAATGACTAGTCTTGAAACCTGACTGATTTGGATCAAGAAGGTCATTCAGAGAGAGATAGCGGGAGAGCTGGCCAAGGACGGCACGTTCAAGAGTTTTGGAGAGAAAAGAAAGAAGGGATACTGGTCTGTAGTTGTTGACATCGGAGGGATCGAGTGTAGGTTTTTTCAGAAGGGGTGCAACTCTCGCTCTCTTGAAGACGGAAGGGACATAGCCAGCGGTCAGGGATGAGTTGATGAGCGAGGTGAGGTAAGGGAGAAGGTCTCCGGAAATGGTCTGGAGAAGAGAGGAGGGGATAGGGTCAAGCGGGCAGGTTGTTGGGCGGCCGGCCGTAACAAGACGCGAGATTTCATCTGGAGAGAGAGGGGAGAAAGAGGTCAGAGCGCAGGGTAGGGCAGTGTGAGCAGAACCAGCGGTGCCGTTTGACTTAGCAAACGAGGATCGGATGTCGTCGACCTTCTTTTCAAAATGGTTGACGAAGTCATCTGCAGAGAGGGAGGAGGGGGGGGGGAGGGGGAGGAGGATTCAGGAGGGAGGAGAAGGTGGCAAATAGCTTCCTAGGGTTAGAGGCAGATGCTTGGAATTTAGAGTGGTAGAAAATGGCTTTAGCAGCAGAGACAGAGGAGGAAAATGTAGAGAGGAGGGAGTAAAAGGATGCCAGGTCCGCAGGGAGGCGAGTTTTCCTCAATTTCCGCTCGGCTGCCCGGAGCCCTGTTCTGTGAGCTCGCAATGAGTCGTCGAGCCACGGGGCGGGAGGGGAGGACCGAGCCGGCCTGGAGGATAGGGGACATAGAGAGTCAAAGGATGCAGAAAGGGAGGAGAGGAGGGTTGAGGAGGCAGAATCAGGAGATAGGTTGGAGAAGGTTTGAGCAGAGGGAAGAGATGATAGGATGGAAGAGGAGAGAGTATTTTATTTTATCTTGTGTCCTTTAATTATTTGTACGTTGTGTGTATATATATATATATATATATATATATATATATGTGTATATATATATATATATATATATATATATATATATATATATATATATATATATATATATATATATATATATATATATATATATATATATATATATATAATATGACATTTGTAATGTCTTTACTGTTTTGAAACTGTTGTATGTGTAATGTTTACTGTTAATTTTTGTTGTTTTTCACTTTATATATTCACTTTGTATGTTGTCTACCTCACTTGCTTTGGCAATGTTAACACATGTTTCCCATGCCAATAAAGCCCTTGAATTGAAATTGAATTGAGTAGCGGGGGAGAGAGAGCGAAGGTTGGGACGGCGCGATACCATCCGAGTAGGGGCAGTGTGGGAGGTGTTAGATGAGAGCGAGAGGGAAAAGGATACAAGGTAGTGGTCGGAGACTTGGAGGGGAGTTGCAATGAGGTTAGTGGAAGAACAGCATCTAGTAAAGATGAGGTCGAGCGTATTGCCTGCCTTGTGAGTAGGGGGGGAAGGTGAGAGGGTGAGGTCAAAAGAGGAGAGGAGTGGAAAGAAGGAGGCAGAGAGGAATGAGTCAAAGGTAGACGTGGGGAGGTTAAAGTCGCCCAGCACTGTGAGAGGTGAGCCGTCCTCAGGAAAGGAGCTTATCAAGGTATCAAGCTCATTGATGAACTCTCCGAGGAACCTGGAGGGCGATAAATGATAAGGATGTTAAGCTTGAAAGGGCTGGTAACTGTGACAGCATGGAATTCAAAGGAGGCGATAGACAGATGGGTAAGGGGAGAAAGAGAGAATGACCACTTGGGAGAGATGAGGATCCCGGTGCCACCACCCCGCTGACCAGAAGCTCTCGGTGTGTGCGAGAACACGTGGGCGGACGAAGAGAGAGCAGTAGGAGTAGCAGTGTTGTCTGTGGTGATCCATGTTTCCGTCAGTGCCAAGAAGTCGAGGGACTGGAGGGAGGCATAGGCTGAGATGAACTCTGCCTTGTTGGCCGCAGATCGGCAGTTCCAGAGGCTACCAGAGACCTGGAACTCCACGTGGGTCGTGCGCGCTGGGACCACCAGATTAGGGTGGCCGCGGCCACGCGGTGTGGAGCGTTTGTATGGTCTGTGCAGAGAGGAGAGAACAGGGATAGACAGACACATAGTTGACAGGCTACAGAAGAGGCTACGCTAATGCAAAGGAGTTCGGAATGACAAGTGGACTACACGTCTCGAATGTTCAGAAAGTTAAGCTTACGTAGCAAGTAATCCTTCGAACCCCCCTTCTCCCCCCAACAAGATTTAGATGCAAGTGGCTGTTCCACTGGTTGTCATAAGGTGTTTGCACCAATTTGTAAGTCGCTCTGGATAAGAGCGTCTGCTAAATGACTTAAATGTAAATGTAAATGTAAGAATCTTATTGACTAAAATGATTAAAATGATACAGTACTGCTGAAGTAGGCTAGCTGGCAGTGGCTGCGTTGTTGACACTACACTAATCAAGTCGTTCCGTTGAGTGTAATAGTTTCTGCAGTGCTGCTATTCGGTGGCTAGCTGGCTAGCTAGCAGTGTTGTTTACGTTACGTTGCGTTAAAAGAACGACAATAGCTGGCTAGCTAACCTAGAAAATCGCTCTAGACTACACAATTATCTTTGATACAAAGACGGCTATGTAGCTAGCTATGTAGCTAGCTACGATCAAACAGATCAAACCGTTGTACTGTAATGAAATGAAATGAAAATGTGATACTACCTGTGAATGCGACCGGGATGTTGAGTTCTATTCAGTAGACGTTGGCTAGCTGTTAGCTGTTAGCTGTTGGCTAGCTAGCAGAGTCTCCTACGTTAAGGACAACAAATAGCTGGCTAGCTAACCTCGGTAAATTAAGATAATTAAGATAATCACTCTAAGACTACACACTCTAAACAACACAATTATCTTGGATACGAAGACAGCAAAGACAGCTATGTAGCTAGCTAACACTACACTAATCAAGTCGTTCAGTTGAGTGTAATAGTTACTACAGTGCTGCTAATCGGTGGGCGTTTGCTAGCTGGCTAGCTGGCTAGCTGCTGGGCAAATAGCAGTGAAGACTACGTTAGGACGACGAAATACGATAATTATGCAATTATCTTTGATACAAAGACGGCTATGTAGCTAGCTAAGAAGAAATTGCTACGATTAGACAAATCAAACCGTTGTACTATAATGAAATGTAATGAAATGTAATGAAAAAGTTATACTACCTGCGGAGCGAAGTGCCGATGCGACCGCTCGCTCCAACCCGGAAGTATATTTTGTAGTGTTCATCTTTTTTTATTAAACATGAATCAATATAACCACGCTGCGTTTTGGTCCGCCTCTACTTCACCACAGGAATACCGGTACACCTTGTCACAACACAACTGATTGGCTCAAATGCATTAAGAAGGAAAGAAATTCCACAAATGAACTTTTAACAAGGCACACCTGTTAATTGAAATACGTTCCAGGTGACTACCTCATGAAGCTGGTTGAGAGAATGCCAAGAGTGTGCATTACTGTCAACAAGGCAAAGTGGCTAAGGTGGCTAATTTAAAGAATCTCAAATATAACATTTTTTGGGATTTGTTTAACACTTTTTTGGTTACCTCATAATTCCATATGTGTAATTTCATAGTTTTGATGTGTTCCCTATTATTCTACAATGTAGAAAATAGTAAAAATAAAGAAAAACCCTGGAATGAGTAGGCGTGTCCAAACTTTTGACTGGTGGTGTACATGCTGTATTTAAATAGTATTTTCATTGTAGCCAAATGTCTCATTGTTTTTTCCTACGTTGACCTCTTCTCAGCGCAGGGGGTATCTCCTCCTTCAACTGGGAAGGTTTCTGGGAAGGTTTCCTGTAGCTTGATTAGGGCTCACCGGCAATCCTATGAAATATCCAAACGTCAACTTCCACTGATATATTTGTTTCTAGATGGCTAATTTTGTTTTCTTGTTTATGCACACTCCTTATGCACTCCTTATGACACGATAGACTGTCTTTTAGAGGAAATCTACTTTTTGACAGATTGTAGAAGTTAGTTTGTTTTGGTGAGAATTGAGAGCATTTTAGCTATATTTTTCCTGGATATCCTTTAGCTATTCATAACTCTCATTTGCATCTCCAAGTTAGTCCTGGTCTTTTCCTCTGCGGGAAGCCATGGCTTGTTGGATTTGTGTCGATGTGCCACTTTATTCAACGGATTGGTTTGATGTTGTACATAACTGACCACTCACTCTCTCCCAGTTGCTAGGGGAGATATCGATCTATTGATCTTAGAGGCTTAGTTTGAACTCTGTTGTCTGGCTTTCACATATAACCACAGTTTTGTTGATACAGAAAAGAGCTACTCACTCTCCATGCATCCTATCGGTACACGCATGCACCTTTGTTATATAAGGATATTTGATATCACTATCTCATGTAGCCGACTGCCACAGCAGTGGAGATGGTTAACAAGGCCTAGGTGCTCAACAGGTTTGTGTCTGGTCCCTATGAATTTATGACAGGGGTGGAGGGTGGTGGTGGTGGGGGGGACATAAACCCACCTATGGTCCTGTTCATAGAGGTTATAGAGGTTAACTGTCAATTTGGTGTCGCCAATTTGTTTTTGGAATACGAATCAGGACATCAGAGTTTATGTGGGCAGCAAAATCCCTGAGGCCGAAAAAGCGAACTTAATGGCTCCTCATCATTATTACGTTCCTCCATTTAATTTTTTTCTTGTAATCCCCCCCCAATTTTCTCCCCAATTTCATGATTACGATATTGTCTCATTGCTGCAATTCCCCAACGGGTTCGGGAGAGGCAAAGGTTGAGTCATGTGTCCTCCGACACATGACCCGCCAAGCCGCACTTCTTACCACCCGGAAGCCAGCTGCACCAATGTGTCGGAGGAAACACTGTTCAACTGACGACGGACTGAAGTACTGATGCCCGAAGTCATTCTGCAGGTGCTCGGCTTGCCATAAGGAGTCGTGGGTGAACAGGGAGTACAGGAGTGGACTAAGAATGCACCCCTGAGGGGCCCCAGTGTTGAGGATCAGCATGGCAGATGTGTTGTTGGCCATGTTCTGTTATAATCTCCGCCCGGCACAGCCAGAAGAGGACTGGCCACCCCACATAGCCTGGTTCCTCTCTAGGTTTCTTTCTAGGTTTTTGCCTTTCAATGGGAGTATTTCCTAGCCACTGTGCTTCTACACCTGCATTGCTTGCTGTTTGGGGTTTTAGGCTGGGTTTCTGTACAGCACTTTGAGATATCAGCTGATGTACGAAGGGCTATATAAATACATTTGATTTGATTTGATTTGATTTGTTGCCTACTCTTACCACCTGGGGCGCAGCCCATGAGGAAGTCCAGAATTCAGTTGCAGAGGGAGGTGTTTAGTCCCAGCGTCCTTAGCTTAGTGATGAGCTTCGTGTGTATTATGGTGTTGAATGCTGAACTGTAGTCAATGAACAGTATTCTCACATAGGTGTTCCTTTTGTCCAGGTGGGAAAGGGCAGAGTGGAGTGCGATTGAGATGGCGTCATCTGTGAATCTGTTGGGGCGGTATGCAAATTAGAATGGGTCTAGAGTTTCCGTGATGATGATGTTGATGTGAGGCATGACCAGCCTTTCAAAGCACTTCATGGCTATCGACGTGAGTGCTATGAGGAGGTAATCAGTTAGGCAGGTTACCTTTGCTTTCTTGGCCACAGGGACTATGGTGGTCTGCTTAAAACATGTCAGTATTACAAACTAGGTCAGGGAGAGTTTGAAAATGTCAGTGAAGACACTTGTCAGTTGGTCCGCGCACGCTTTGAGTACATGTCCTGGTAATCCGTCTGACCCTGCAGCTTTGTGAATGTTGACCTATTTAAAGGTCTTGCTCACATCGGCTATGGAGAGCATGATCTGGGAACAGCTGGTGCTCTCGTGCATGCTTCAGTGTTGCTTGCCTCAAAGCGAGCATAAAAGGCATTCAGCTCGTCTGGTAGGCTCGTGTCACTGGGCAGCTCACGGCAGGTTTTCCCTTTGTAGTCCGTAATAATTTGCAAGCCCTGCCACATCCGACGAGCGTCAGAGCCAGTGTAGAAGGATTCAATCTTTGTCCCGTATTGACACTTTGCCTGTTTGATGGTTCGTCTGAGGGCATAGCGGGATTTCTTATAAGCATCCGGATTAGTGTCCTGCTCCTTGAAAGCGGCAGCTTCAACCTTTAGTTCGTTGCGGATGTTGCCTGTAATCCATGGCTTCTGATTGGGATATGTACGTACAGTCCCCGTGGGGACGACATCGTCACAGTGTTACCAGTGTAAACAGTATTACCAGCGTTACCAATGTTACTAGTGTTACCAGTGTTACTATTGTTACCAGTATTACTAGTGTTACCAGTGTTACTAGTGTTACCAGCGTTACCAGTGTTACCAATGTTACCAGTGTTACTAGTGTTACCAATATTACCAGTGTTACTATTGTTACCAGTATTACCAGTGTTACTATTGTTACCAGTGTTACCAGTGTTACCAGTATTACCAGTGTTACTAGTGTTACCAGTGTTACTATTGTTACCAGTATTACCAGTATTACTAGTGTTACCAGTGTTACCAGTATTACCAGTGTTACTAGTGTTACTATTGTTACCAGTGTTACCAGTGTTACTAGTGTTACTATTGTTACCAGTATTACCAGTATTACCAGTATTACTAGTGTTACCAGTGTTACCAGTATTACCCGTGTTACTAGTGTTACTATTGTTACCAGTGTTACCAGTGTTACTAGTGTTACTATTGTTACCAGTATTACCAGTATTACTAGTGTTACTATTGTTACCAGTATTACCAGTGTTACTATTGTTACCAGTGTTACTATTGTTACCAGTGTTACCAGTGTTACTAGTGTTACCAGTGTTACTATTGTTACCAGTGTTACTAGTGTTACCAGTGTTACTAGTGTTACCAGTGTTACCAGTATTACCAGTATTACCAGTGTTACCAGTGTTACCAGTGTTACTAGTGTTACCAGTGTTACTATTGTTACCAGTGTTACTAGTGTTACCAGTGTTACTAGTGTTACCAGTGTTACCAGTATTACCAGTATTACCAGTGTTACTAGTGTTACCGGTATTACCAGTATTACCAGTGTTACCAGTGTTACTAGTGTTACCAGTGTTACCAGTGTTACCAGTGTTACCAGTGTTACTATTGTTACCAGTGTTACTAGTGTTACCAGTGTTACTATTGTTACCAGTGTTACCAGTGTTACTATTGTTACCAGTGTTACCAGTGTTACCAGTGTTACTAGTGTTACTATTGTTACCAGTGTTACCAGTGTTACTATTGTTACCAGTGTTACTAGTGTTACCAGTGTTACTATTGTTACCAGTGTTACCAGTGTTACCAGTGTTACTATTGTTACCAGTGTTACCAGTGTTACCAGTATTACCAGTGTTACTATTGTTACTAGTGTTACCAGTGTTACCAGTGTTACTAGTGTTACTATTGTTACCAGTGTTACCAGTGTTACCAGTGTTACTATTGTTACCAGTGTTACCAGTGTTACCAGTGTTACTATTGTTACCAGTGTTACCAGTGTTACCAGTATTACCAGTGTTACTATTGTTACTAGTGTTACCAGTGTTACCAGTGTTACCAGTGTTACTATTGTTACCAGTGTTACCAGTGTTACCAGTGTTACTATTGTTACCAGTGTTACCAGTGTTACCAGTATTACCAGTGTTACTATTGTTACTAGTGTTACCAGTGTTACCAGTGTTACCAGTGTTACTAGTGTTACTATTGTTACCAGTGTTACCAGTGTTACCAGTGTTACTATTGTTACCAGTGTTACTAGTGTTACCAGTGTTACCAGTGTTACCAGTGTTACTAGTGTTACTATTGTTACCAGTGTTACCAGTGTTACCAGTGTCACTATTGTTACCAGTGTTACTATTGTTACCAGTGTTACCAGTGTTACCAGTGTTACTATTGTTACCAGTATTACCAGTATTACCAGTGTTACTAGTGTTACCAGTGTTACTAGTGTTACCAGTATTACCAGTGTTACCAGTGTTACCAGTGTTACCAGTGTTACTAGTGTTACTAGTGTTACCAGTGTTACCAGTATTACCAGTGTTACTAGTGTTACTAGTGTTACCAGTGTTACCAGTATTACCAGTGTTACTAGTTTTACCAGTGTTACCAGTATTACCAGTGTTACTAGTGTTACCAGTATTACCAGTATTACTAGTGTTACTAGTGT
>NC_068443.1:5197255-5219755 GCF_023373465.1 Oncorhynchus keta | reverse complement strand
AGGCTTTTTTCTGTCTCCTATGGGATCACGTGGACTCTTCGTCTTGTTGGTCATCATCATTCCAGCCTGCATTTGGATGGTAAAATTGGGCATAATACAATTGGTATAATTTGCTTTAACTTCTACTTTAACTTTTAATTTGAATTGATGAGATCCTTTGTGTTAAAATCCTTCAAAGCTTATTCATTACCAGGCCATTCTCTTGTTTCGTCTTTTAAGATCTACCAGAGGTGGAGGAGAACAGAAACAGACCCAGAAGAAGAGCATCGGGGCAATGAGACTCCACCTACACCTGAACAACTGGTCGTCTCCCAGTCTGACCTGGAAGGGATGCTGGCGATGCTGCAGAGCATTCAAGGTCACCTCGATCGCCTGGAGAAAAGGTGTCGGAGTATCAGGAGGCCACGGACGAGAGAGAAGAAGAGGAGGGTGATCCGGCTCATGAGTCAAACTGAGTCCAACTCCTCTTCGTCCTCTTCGTGAACATCACCTGGGAAAGACACACTGCAAGATCAAGTGGTAGCAGGCAGTGTTGTGGCAAGGGGAAAAGGCCAGCACATAATGTGGATAAATACATTTGACTGTATCACTTATTTCTTTATTAATGGCAATAGATGACAGTTCAAAGCAAACAGCTGATAATGTACTAGAGGGGATATGAGAGAACTCAGTTACCTATAAACATAGAATTAGGAAGTAGAATACTAGGTTTTGGATTTCTCCCCGAACAAGATTTTGCACCCCATTTTGGAACTTTGAGGGTTTATGACATATCCCCCTCTAGTAATTGAATTTCTATGCCCATAAACCACAATCATGACTAGAATGGATCCAGCTTTTGTCAAATTAATGCTAATCCTAACAATTTTCCTAACCTTATCCTAATTCTCCTAACCTGCAATGCTAATTATCCTAACCTGCTGGGTAAGTTCTCTAAACCTAACCTAACTATAATTGAGCATTTCAATAAGCATTTTTCTACGGCTGACCATGCTTTCCACTTGGCTACCCCTACCTGATCAACAGCCCTCCACTCCCCACAGCAACTCACCCAAAGCCTCCCCATTTCTCATTCACCCAAATCCAGATAGCTGATGTTCTGAAAGAGCTGCAAAATCTGGACCCCTACAAATCAGCCGGGCTAGACAATCTGGACCCTCTCTTTATAAAATGATCTGCCGAAATTGCTGCAACCCCTATCACTAGCCTGTTCAACCTCTCTTTCATATCGTATGAGATTCCCAAAGATTGGAAAGCTGCTGCGGTCATACTCCTCTTCAAAGGTTGTATATCTATCCTACCCTGCCTTTCTAAGGTCTTCGAAAGCCAAGTCAACAAACAGATTACCGACCATTTCGAATCACATCGTATCTTCTCTGCTATGCAATCTGGTTTCCGAGCTGGTCACGGGTGCACCTCAGCCACGCTCAAGGTCCTAAACAATATCAAAACCGCAATCGATAAGAGACATTACTGTGCAGCCGTCTTCATCGACCTGGCCGAGGCTTTTGACTCTGTCAATCACCACATTCTTATCGGCAGACTCAACAGCCTTGGTTTCTCAAATGATTGCCTCGCCTGGTTCACCAACTACTTATCTGATAAAGTTCAGTGTGTCAAATCGGAGGGACTGTTGTCCGGACCTCTGGCAGTCTCTATGGGGGTGCCACAGGGTTAAATTCTTGGGCCGACTCTCTTCTCTGTATACATCAATGATGTCGCTCTTGCTGCTGGTGATTCTCTGATCCACCTCTACGTAGACGACACCATTCTGTATACCTCTGGCCCTTCTTTGGACACTGTGTTAACTAACCTCCAGACGAGCTTCAATGCCATACAACTGTCCTTCCATGGCCTCCAACTGCTCTTAAATGCAAGTAAATCTAAATGCATGCTCTTCAACCGATCGCTGCCCGCACCTGCCCGCCCGTCCAGCATCACTACCCTGGATGGTTCTGACTTAGAATATGTGGACAACTAGAAATACCTAGGTGTCTGGTTAGACTGTAAACTCTCCTTCCAGACTCACATTAAGCATTTCCAATCCAAAATTACATCTAGAATCGGCTTCCTATTTCGCATCAAAGCACCTTCACTCATGCTGCAAAACATACCCTCGTAAAACTGACCATCCTACCGATCCTCGACTTCAGAGATCCTGAGAGGAGTGGTCTGAGTAGTAGATCTGTACCAGTACAGAGGCAGGGATCCTGAGAGGAGTGGTGTGAGTAGTAGATCTGTACCAGTACAGAGGGAGGGATCCTGAGAGGAGTGGTGTGAGTAGTAGATCTGTACCAGTACAGAGGGAGGGATACTGAGAGGAGTGGTGTGAGTGGTAGATTTGTACCAGTACAGAGGGATAAACCAACAAATGATGTATGTTTCAGAAAGATTGGATTTTTAGCATTTATATCAATGGTTATCAACTGTACTGCAGAGATGAAACGTAAAGTCACAGAAAATTGAGGTTGTGGTGGCAGCTTCAGAGAGGTATTTGGGTGTGCGAGACTTGACGTCAGAAGAGTTACAGGGTGTGTTATGTGGTGGTGTACCATCCTTTCAGGCCTGAGGTAGGACTAAATAGATTTAAATTGTGGAGTAGGGAGTGTAGGGTTAGATGGTAGGGTATTTTTTTTCAAGCAATGTATAAGGGTGTTATACTCCAGTCTAGTAGATGGCGAATGCAGCATTTTTTGGGATGCCAACTGCCGTTAGGCCTCATCGACGAAGAAGAACGTGTAGCAAAGTTTTTATAACTCATCCAAGATGGATTACTGCTTGTCGTTTCCGATAGAAACAAATGAGTCATAGTGGGCAGAACAAGCAAGGAGGTGGGCAGAGTCTAGCACAAGCTACAAAGATCCTATTGGCGCGTTCTAGAAAAATGTTGGCATGTTTCGGTTAGTCAACGCCTACTCTGTGAAGTGCATGTGTGCACTACCTAAATTCACATTTGCACTCCTAAACAACGCGATGTTTTAAGACTTTGGCTACAAATCTTTGTCCACTCTGTTCATAAAATATTATAGTTTTAAATACATAAAACTGTATTGAGATCAAATTATTAATCGATGAGAAAAATTTGTCACAATCCATCTCGTTCAATCTTCTCCCACTGCCAGCCATATTTGCTTGTGATTGGAAACGCCAAGCGGATGCTTCACATGTATACATCCGGTGAAATATCAGTGTCATTATTCTATCTGTGTTTCTTCTCGGATGTGACGTATGAGGGTTCGACTGTCAACATGTAAGATGGCGGCCCACCACAGACAGAATGCCGCTGGGCGAAGGAAAGTACAGGTCAATTGATATTTCTGTAATACAACTCTGTATACATGAAAATGCACACTATTCCAAATAGTGTGACAATGTGCACCACTAATCTTGGAAAGACGATGCAAATTGCAATCCAAGAATGCTCATCTCGTTACTGTTAACTCAGCTCAAGCTAGCTAACGTACATGCTAGTTAGCTAGCATGCTAAACACACGATTTGAAGCATGATTTGCTCGAACAAAGTAACTTAAAATGAACCTGAGTTGTGCGACAATTTTATTTAACCATTGTTGCATTTCTTAGGGTATGTGTAAATTGTCATTGAATTGATAATTGCTATTCTAACATGTTAGCTGACTCCCAAGTGGCGCAGTGGTCTAAGGCCACTTGTAAATACAAATTTGTTCTTAACTGACTTGCCTAATTAAATAAAGTTTTATTTTTTAAGGAGCTGTGTCAGCTAGCTAACGTTAGCTAGGATTTTGAAACCTTAACCTGTAGCTTGCTAGCTAGCAAATGATGCGGTGAACTAGATAGATATGTTCATGTAATGCATAAGTGAATGTAATGTAGTCATGGAGCCTCAGCCAACTTAAACACACACTGTATATATATTTTTCTGTTGGGTTATAGACTGTGTTTGTTAATTCCATGTGCATCTATGTACTGTTGTTTGTGTCGCACTGCTTTGCTTTATCTTGGTCAGGTCGCAGTTGTAAATGAGAAACTTGTTCTCAACTAGTCTACCTGGTTAAATAAAGGTGAAATAAATAAAAAAACGTTTGGCCAAAGCTTTAGTCACGCATGCGTCAATGCTATAGAAGGGGTGTTGTTCAGGCTATTATTGACCATCCCCCCTCTATCTTTATTTGCAGGTATCTTATGTCATAAGAGACGAGGCGGAGAAGCACAATCGCAATGGGGTGAATGCTCTTCAGCTGGACCCTGCACTGAACCGGCTCTTCACGGCTGGAAGAGACTCTATCATCAGGATATGGAGTGTCAATCAGCACAAGGTATTGCGTCCCAGTCACCCTTTGATAAATCTTAATATGAGCATAGCCCTACCCTAACCCTTTGTGAGCCGGTTTCCTGTATCATCTCAATTGAATGTGTTTTAAGACCACGATTAGGCTTAATCTGTGTTTGGAAACCGTCCCCCCGTCCCCCGTCACCACTTATGTTAAGTGAATGTTATTTTACCATAGCAGGACCCTTACATCGCTTCCATGGAGCACCATACAGACTGGGTCAATGACATCGTCCTCTGTTGCAATGGAAAGACGTGTGAGTATTGTTATGTTCCCCGGCAAGAAACCAAAAATTGTCACTCAAACAGAAGGGTGAACTAACAGACTAACAACCAAAACAGGTGGGGTTCTAAGTAAGTAGGTAGCCTTGCATGAGCGAGCCAGAACAGCTCATTGGAGCAGGAGCCCATCTCCTGTTTCTGTAGAGTGAACCAGAACAGCTCATAGGAGCCCATCTCCTGTTTCTGTAGAGTGAACCAGAACAGCTCATAGGAGCCCATCTCCTGTTTCTGTAGAGTGAACCAGAACAGCTCATAGGAGCCCATCTCCTGTTTCTGTAGAGTGAACCAGAACAGCTCATAGGGGGGCACCGGTACCGAGTCAGTGTGGAGACTATATACAGGGGGCACCGGTACCGAGTCAGTGTGGAGACTATATACAGGGGGCACCGGTACAGAGTCAGTGTGGAGGCTATATACAGGGTATTACGGTACAGAGTCAATGTGGAGGCTATATACAGGGGGTACCGGTACAGAGTCAATGTGGAGGCTATATACAGGGGGTACCGGTACAGAGTCAGTGTGGAGGCTATATACAGGGGGCACCGGTACAGAGTCAGTGTGGAGGCTATATACAGGGGGCACCGGTACAGAGTCAATGTGGAGGCTATATACAGGGGGTACTGGTACAGAGTCAATGTGGAGGCTATATACAGGGGGTACCGGTACAGAGTCAATGTGGAGGTTATATACAGGGTATTGGTACAGAGTCAGTGTGGAGGCTATATACAGGGGGTACTGGTACAGAGTCAATGTGGAGGCTATATACAGGGGGTACTGGTACAGAGTCAGTGTGTAGGCTATATACAGGGGGTACTGGTACAGAGTCAATGTGGAGGCTATATACAGGGGGTACTGGTACAGAGTCAGTGTGGAGGCTATATACAGGGGGTACTGGTACAGAGTCAATGTGGAGGCTATATACAGGGGGCACCGGTACAGAGTCAGTGCGCAGGGGCAAAGGTTAGTTGAGGTAATACAATGGGGAGAACAAGTATTTGATACACTGCCGATTTTGCAGGTTTTCCCTACTTACAAAGCATGTGGAGGTCTGTAATTTCATAGGTACCCTTCAACCAGCACAGGTGTAACACCTACGGACTAACGAGGTTGAACCAATCGGTGCGCCCCACGTGCTGACGTCCAACCTTAAAATAGAAATAGAAAAACCCCCAAAGCCTATAACCGTATTGAACATCGCTTGTAGCAACATCAGTAGTATTATTATTATCTAATGTATAGAAACATTCTGTTTTTATAATTCACTGTTTAAAATTCTTTCTTTCCAGTGATATCTGCTTCGTCAGACACGACAGTGAAAGTGTGGAACGCACAGAAAGGATTCTGCATGTCAACGTTACGGACTCACAAGGTGCTTCGTCTTTTTTTTTTTTTACACTCGATATTTGGGCTTTGTGGTTCAGAAATATGATGTCCATTTACAGAATACTGTTCTGCTGTGGAATTGTGCATATTTTTAAACAGTATAATAGAGATTTCCTATTTGAAAGAAGAAGGAAAAAGTGATGTTGTATTTCCCCCTGGCAGGACTATGTGAAGGCCACAAAGTGATGTTGTATTTCCCCTGGCAGGACTATGTGAAGGCCACAAAGTGATGTTGTATTTCCCCTGGCAGGACTATGTGAAGGCCACAAAGTGATGTTGTATTTCCCCTGGCAGGACTATGTGAAGGCCACAAAGTGATGTTGTATATTTGCCTTGCAGGACTATGTAAAGGCCACAAAGTGATGTTAAGTTTGTATTTCCCCCTGGCAGGACTATGTGAAGGCCACAAAGTGATGTTGTATTTCCCCCTGGCAGGACTATGTGAAGGCCACAAAGTGATGTTTGTATTTCCCCCTGGCAGGACTATGTGAAGGCCACAAAGTGATGTTGTATATCCCCTGGCAGGACTATGTGAAGGCCACAAAGTGATGTTGAGTTTGTATTCCCCCTGGCAGGACTATGTGAAGACCACACAGTGATTTCGAGTTTGTATTCCCCCTGGTAGGACTATGTGAAGGCCACAAAGTGATGTTGTATATCACCTGGCAGGACTATGTGAAGACCACACAGTGATGTTGAGTTTGTATTCCCCCTGGCAGGACTATGTGAAGACCACAAAGTGATGTTGAGTTTGTATTCCCCCTGGCAGGACTAAGTGATGTTGAGTTTGTATTCCCCCTGGCAGGACTATGTGAAAGCCACAAAGTGATGTTGAGTTTGTATTCCCCCTGGCAGGACTATGTGAAGGCCACAAAGTGATGTTGTATATCCCCTGGCAGGACTATGTGAAGGCCACAAAGTGATGTTGAGTTTGTATTCCCCCTGGCAGGACTATGTGAAGGCCACAAAGTGATGTTGAGTTTGTATTCCCCCTGGCAGGACTATGTGAAGGCCACAAAGTGATGTTGAGTTTGTATTCCCCCTGGCAGGACTATGTGAAGACCACAAAGTGATGTTGAGTTTGTATTCCCCCTGGCAGGACTATGTGAAGGCCACAAAGTGATGTTGAGTTTGTATTCCCCCTGGCAGGACTATGTGAAGGCCACAAAGTGATGTTGAGTTTGTATTCCCCTGGCAGGACTATGTGAAGGACCACAAAGTGATGTTGAGTTTGTATTCCCCCTGGCAGGACTATGTGAAGACCACAAAGTGATGTTGAGTTTGTATTCCCCCTGGCAGGACTATGTGAAGGCCACAAAGTGATGTTGAGTTTGTATTCCCCCTGGCAGGACTATGTGAAGGCCACAAAGTGATGTTGAGTTTGTATTCCCCCTGGCAGGACTATGTGAAGGCCACAGTGAAGTTTGTATTTCCCCCTGATGTTGATGTTGTTTGTATTCCCCTGGCAGGACTATGTGAAGGCCACAAAGTGATGTTGAGTTTGTATTCCCCTGGCAGGACTATGTGAAGACCACAAAGTGATGTTGAGTTTGTATTCCCCTGGCAGGACTATGTGAAGACCACAAAGTGATGTTGAGTTTGTATTCCCCCTGGCAGGACTATGTGAAGGCCACAAAGTGATGTTGAGTTTGTATTCCCCCTGGCAGGACTATGTGAAGACCACAAAGTGATGTTGAGTTTGTATTCCCCCTGGCAGGACTATGTGAAGGCCACAAAGTGATGTTGAGTTTGTATTCCCCCTGGCAGGACTATGTGAAGGCCACAAAGTGATGTTGAGTTTGTATTCCCCCTGGCAGGACTATGTGAAGACCACAAAGTGATGTTGAGTTTGTATTCCCCCTGGCAGGACTATGTGAAGACCACAAAGTGATGTTGAGTTTGTATTCCCCCTGGCAGGACTAAGTGATGTTGAGTTTGTATTCCCCCTGGCAGGACTAAGTGATGTTGAGTTTGTATTCCCCCTGGCAGGACTATGTGATGTTGAGTTTGTATTCCCCCTGGCAGGACTAAGTGATGTTGAGTTTGTATTCCCCCTGGCAGGACTAAGTGATGTTGAGTTTGTATTCCCCCTGGCAGGACTATGTGATGTTGAGTTTGTATTCCCCCTGGCAGGACTAAGTGATGTTGAGTTTGTATTCCCCCTGGCAGGACTAAGTGATGTTGAGTTTGTATTCCCCCTGGCAGGACTATGTGATGTTGAGTTTGTATTCCCCCTGGCAGGACTATGTGATGTTGAGTTTGTATTCCCCCTGGCAGGACTATGTGAAGGCATTGGCATATGCTAAAGACAAGGAGCTGGTGGCGTCAGCGGGGTTAGACAGACAGATCTTCCTGTGGGACGTCAACACACTAACAGCACTGACTGCCTCCAACAACACTGTCACCAGTAAATGTCATTTTATTGATTTCTACAATATTTACAAGTTGAGTCCCATTGAGTTTAAAAACATCTCCACAGGCCGGTTTCGTAGACACAGATGAAGCCTAGTCCAGGTCTAAATAGCATTCTCAATGAAGATTCGCCATTGAAAGACGTTTTCGATCCAGGACTAGACTTAATTTGTGTCTGGAGAACAGGTATTTGTTGAAGCAGAAATCAATCTTTCATACCGCAAAGCCTATTGTTTTCCGATGCAAGTACCTGTCCTTAAAATAATGTTTTTACCTAACACAAACCTGTGCGTCGACCGTTGGAATCTTAACCGTTGTGCGTGTGTGTGACAGCGTCGTCCCTCAGTGGGAACAAAGACTCCATCTACAGCTTGGCTATGAACCAGATGGGGACAGTCATCGTATCTGGCTCCACTGAAAAGGTCAGAGGGCAACATTTTTAGTCAACTTTTTTTTTGTTTTGTTGCCAGGTCAAAGTTCATGTTTTTATTTAAATGAATACATTTTAATTTTATGTCTACAGTTTTTTGACGGCAGTTGTTTGGCTGCCTTTTGAAAGGTCACCTTTATTTACCAAAGCACAAGTTCTACTGCATATCTGTAGACCGTTGTTGGGTTTTAAAGCCTGTTGTCTCTTTAATCTGTAGACCGTTGTTGGGTTTTAAAGGTGGTTGTCTCTTTAATCTGTAGACCGTTGTTGGGTTTTAAAGGTGGTTGTCTCTTTAATCTGTAGACCGTTGTTGGGTTTTAAAGCCTGTTGAGTTTTATTCTGGCAGGACCGTTGTTTGGTTTTAAAGGTGGTTGAGTTTTAATCTGTAGGACCGTTGTTGGGTTTTAGAGGTGGTTGTCTTTTAATCTGTAGGACGTTGTTGGGCCACAAAGTGTGGTTGTCTCTTTAATCTGGCAGGACTTGTTGGGCCACAAAGTGATGTTGAGTTTTAATCTGCAGGACCGTTGTTGGGTTTTAAAGCCTGTTGTCTCTTTAATCTGTAGACCGTTGTTGGGTTTTAGAGGTGGTTGTCTCTTTAATGTTGAGTTTGTACCCCTGTTGGGTTTTATGTGAAGGTGGTTGTCTCTATTAATCTGAAGACCGTTGTTGAGGTTTTGGTGGTTGTCTCTTTAATGTAGACCGTTGTTGGGTTTTAAAGGTGGTTGTCTCTTTAATCTGTGAAGGCCACAAAGTGATGTTGGTTTTATTCCCCTGGTTGTCTCTTTAAGAGACAAAGTGTTGTTGAGTTTTGTATGTCTCCCCGTTGTTGGGTTTAAAGGTGGTTGACTTTAATCTGAAGACCACAAAGTTGTTGAGTTTGTATTCTCTTTAATCCCTGGCAGGACTTTAATCTGTGACCGTTGTTGAGTTTTTGTTGTCTCTTTAATCTGCAGGACCGTGATGTTGGTTTTTTGGCAGGTCTCTTTAATCTGTGATGTTGAGTTTGTGGTTGTCCTTTAATCTGGACCGTTGTTGGTTTTGTGGTTGTCTTTTAATCTTAGACCGTTGTTGGGTTTTAAAGTGTTCTGTTTAGTTTGTAGACCGTTGTTGGGTTTTGAGGTGGTTGATTTTTAATCTGGCAGGACTATGTTGGATTTTGGTGGTTCTCTTTAATCTGTAGGACTTGTTGATTTTGAGTTTGTATTCCCCCTGGCAGGACGTTGTTGGGTTTTGAGTTTGTCTCTTTAATCTGCAGACCGTTGTTGGATTTTGAGTTTGTTTCTCTTTAATCTGTTGACTATGTTGATTTTGAGTTTGTCTCTTTCCCCTGGCAGGACGTTGTTGGGTTTTAAAGTTTGTATTAATCTGCAGGCCGTTGTTGGGTTTTAGAGGTGGTTGTCTCTTTAAGACTGTAGAGCTGTTGGGTTTTAAAGGTGGTTGTCTCTTTAATCTTCCGTTGTTGGGTTTTAAAGGTGGTTGTCTCTTTAATCTGTAGACCAGTTGTTGGGTTTTATTGGTTCTCTTTAATCTTTAGGCCGTTGTTGGGTTTTAAAGGTGGTTGTCTCTTTAATCTTTAGACCGTTGTTGGGTTTTAAAAGGTGGTTCTCTTTAATCTGTAGGCCGTTGTTGGGTTTTAAGGTGGTTGTCTCTTTATTCTCAAGAAGTTGGGTTTTAAAGGTGGTTGTCTCTTTAATCAGGACTAGTTTTAAGGTTTGTCTCTTTAATCTGTTGACCGTTGTTGAAGGTTTCAATGGTTGTCTCTTTAATCTGTAGACCGTTGTTGGGTTTTAAAGGTGGTTCCTTAATCTGTAGGCCGTTGTTGGGTAACACAAAGGTGGTTGTCTCTTTAATCTTAACCGTTGTTGGGTTTTAAAGGTGGTTGTCTCTTTAATCTGTAGACCGTTGTTGGGTTTTAAAGTTGTCTCATTTAATCTGGCTAGACCAGTTGTTGAGGACAGTGGTTGTCTCTTTAATCAGACCGTTGTTGGGTTTTAGAGGTGTTGCTCTTCAATCTGTAGGCCGTTGTTGGGTTTTAGGTGGTTGTCTCTTTAATCTGTAGACCGTTGTTGGGTTTTAAAGGTGGTTGTCTCTTTAATCTGTAGACCGTTGTTGGGTTTTAGAGGTGGTTGTCTCTTTAATCTGTAGACCGTTGTTGGGTTTTAGAGGTGGTTGTCTCTTTAATCTGTAGACCGTTGTTGAGTTTTAAAGCCTGGTTGTCTCTTTAATCTGTAGACCGTTGTTGGGTTTTAAAGGTGGTTCTCTTTAATCTGTAGGCCGTTGTTGGGTTTTAAAGGTGGTTGTCTCTTTAATCTGTAGACCGTTGTTGGGTTTTAAAGGTGGTTGTCTCTTTAATCTGTAGACCGTTGTTGGGTTTTAGAGGTGGTTGTCTCTTTAATCTGTAGACCGTTGTTGGGTTTTAGAGGTGGTTGTCTCTTTAATCTGTAGACCGTTGTTGGGTTTTAAAGGTGGTTGTCTCTTTAATCTGTAGACCGTTGTTGGGTTTTAAAGGTGGTTGTCTCTTTAATCTGTAGACCGTTGTTGGGTTTTAAAGGTGGTTGTCTCTTTAATCTGTAGACCGTTGTTGGGTTTTAGAGGTGGTTGTCTCTTTAATCTGTAGACCGTTGTTGGGTTTTAGAGGTGGTTGTCTCTTTAATCTGTAGACCGTTGTTGGGTTTTAGAGGTGGTTGTCTCTTTAATCTGTAGACCATTGTTGGGTTTTAAAGGTGGTTGTCTCTTTAATCTGTTGACCGTTGTTGGGTTTTAAAGGTGGTTGTCTCTTTAATCTGTAGACCGTTGTTGAGTTTTAGAGGTGGTTGTCTCTTTAATCTGTAGACCGTTGTTGGGTTTTAAAGGGGGTTGTCTCTTTAATCTGTAGACCGTTGTTGGGTTTTAAAGGTGGTTGTCTCTTTAATCTGTAGACCGTTGTTGGGTTTTAGAGGTGGTTGTCTCTTTAATCTGTAGACTGTTGTTGGGTTTTAAAGGTGGTTGTCTCTTTAATCTGTAGACCGTTGTTGGGTTTTAAAGGTGGTTGTCTCTTTAATCTGTAGACCGTTGTTGGGTTTTAGAGGTGGTTGTCTCTTTAATCTGTTGACGGTTCATCAGGTCCTGAGAGTATGGGACCCTAGGACATGTGCTAAGCTGATGAAGCTGAAAGGCCACTCCGACAACGTCAAGTCACTGTTGCTGAACCGGGACGGCACGCAGGTAAGGTATATCTTGATTCAGCTAAATAATAGATAATACTAGATAATACATTTTAAGAAAATGGTTATAAAGAAAATGAAGTGAGAGGTTCTACCAGAACTTCCAGAACTTGGTCCTAAAATAATGAGTATTTTCCTTTTCCGTCTCAGCACTTTTCCTACATTGCATCTGACCCTCTGTTACATGAACCTTTTCTGTTTGGTTGTCCATCAGTCTAACTCTCCTCTCTCTGTGGTTCCCAGTGTCTGTCAGGCAGCTCAGATGGAACCATCAGGTTGTGGTCTCTGGGGCAGCAGAGGTGTATCGCTACGTATCGGGTCCACGACGAGGGAGTGTGGGCCCTGCAGGTGAACGAAGCCTTCACACACATCTACTCTGGAGGCAGAGACAAGAAGATCTTCTGCACCGACCTGAGGAACCCTGATATCAGAGTACTCATCTGTGAGGAGAAGGCCCCTGTACTGAAGGTAAGGGCATGGGGCTGCTTGTGGTTCATTATATCTGCCACTTAGCAGATGCTAAATGCGTACATTTCTACATACGGGGTGGTCCCAGGAATTGAACCCAGTATCCTGGTGTTGCAAGCACCACACTCTACCAGCTGAGCTACCGAGGGTGAGGGAGGGGGGAGGGCTAGAGGGTGGGGGGGGGTGGTGCTGAGGGAGGGAGGGGGTGCTGAGTTACTGAGGGGAGGGAGGGGGTGCTGAGGGACTGAGGTGGGGAGGGTGTGTGTGTGTGTGTGTGTGTGTGTGTGTGTGTGTGTGTGTGTGTGTGTGTGTGTGTGTGTGTGTGTGTGTGTGTGTGTGTGTATTAACCTGGGTCTGACATGGGCTATCCCTCTCCTCCTCAGATGGAACTGGACAGGACAGCTGACCCTCCTCCTGTTATCTGGGTCTCTACCACCAAGTCATCTGTTAACAAATGGGTAAACAAATCAGCATGCCATGTCTTCCGATGCCCTCAGAGATCATTCTAGGGCTTTCTATGTGTCAGGGTTGGGGTCAATTCAGTTTTTATCTAAAAAAATAAATAAAATAAAAACATTTTTTTTCTTCTGATTTTGTTGCAGTGTCTAAAGGGAATCCACAACTTCCGGGCGTCTGGGGATTATGACAATGACATCATCGCCCCCCTGACTCCGCTGTGTACAGCGCCCGAACAGGTCATCAAAGGTACGGCTACGTTAGTGGGTGTGCAGTGGTCCACCTAACTGGGTGTAGTTTTCACATGAATCTTAGTGCAACCTGTTTGTTGTCCTCACTCAAATAGATCCTCTTTGGTTTGTTTTTTAAAAACTATATCTCTTCCTGAATGCAGTGGTTGTGAGGAGAGGCAGACGTGACCCTAGTTTCTAACCATGAACTAGGCTTGGGCGATATATCGTTTATAGTATATAGCGGGGTATTTATACCGACGGTATGATTTTCAATACCCCCCCCAAAAAACAAGTGTGTGTCTATATAAGTTTACTACATACACCTTAGCCAAATACATTTAAACTCAGTTTTTCACAATACCTGACATTTAATGCTAGTAATAAAAAAAAAATCCTGTCTTAGGTCAGTTAGGATCACCACTTTATTTTAAGAATGTGAAATGTCAGAATAATAGTAGAGCATGATTTATTTCATCACATTCCCAGTGGGTCAGAAGTTTACATGCACTCAATTAGAATTTGGTAGCATTGCCTTTTAAATGATTTAACTTGGGTCAAACGTTTTAGGGAGCCTTCCACATGCTACCCACAATAAGTTGGGTGAATTTTGGTCCATTCCTCCTGACAGAGCTGGTGTAACTGAGTCAGGTTGTAGCCCTCCTTGCTCACACATGCTTTTTCAGTTCTGCCTACAAATTGTCTATAGGATTGAGTTCAGGGCTTTGTGATGACCACTCCAATACCTTGACTTGGTTGTCCTTAAGCCATTTTGCCACAACTTTGGAAGTATGCTTGAGGCCATTGTCCATTTGGAAGACCCATTTGCTACCAAGCTTTAACTTAGGATCTTCTGCGATGTTGCTTCAATATATCAACATCATTTTCCGTCCTCATGATGTGATGCCATCTATTTTGTGAAGTTCACCAGTCCCTCTTGCAGCAATACAGCCCCACAACATGGTGCTGCCACCCCCGTGCTTCACGGTTGGGATGGTGTTCTTCGGCTTGCAAGCCTCCCCCTTTTCACTCCAAACATAACAATGGTCATTATGGCGAAACAGTTCTATTTTTGTTTCATCAGACCAGAGGACATTTCTCCAAAAAGTACAATCTTTGTCCCCATGTGCAGTTGCAAACTGTAGTCTGGCCTTTTTTATGGTGGGTTTTGGAGCAGTGGCTTCTTCCTTGCTGAGCGGCCTTTCAGGTTATGTTGTTATAGGACTCGTTTTACTGTGGATATAGGTACTTTTGTACCTATTTCCTCCAGCATCTTCACAAGGTCCTTTGCGGTTGTTCTGGGATTGATTAGCACTTTTCACAACAAAGTACGTTCATCTCTAGGAGACAGAACGCATCTCCTTCCTGAGCTGTATGACGGCTGCGTGGTCCCGTGGTGTTTATACCAAACTTCTGTCCCACTGGAATTGTAATACAGTGAAATAATCTGTCTGTAAACAATTGTTGGAAAAATGTATTGTGTCATGCACACAGTAGATGTCCTAACTGACTTGCCAAAACTATAGTTTGTTAACAAGAAATTTGTGGAGTGGTTGAATAACGAGTTTTAATGACTCCAACCTAAGTGGACTAGTAACCGAAAGATTGCAAGTTCATATCCCCGAGCTGACATTGGGTGGTGTAGGTGTCCTGGAGGGCAGGTAGTTTGCCCCCGGTGATGCGTTGTGCAGACCTCACTACCCTCTGGAGAGCCTTACGGTTGTGGGCGGAGCAGTTGCCGTACCAGGCGGTGATACAGCCTGCCAGGATGCTCTCGATTGTGCATCTGTAGAAGTTTGTGAGTGCTTTTGGTGACAAGCCAAATTTCTTCAGCCTCCTGAGGTTGAAGAGGCGCTGCTGCGCCTTCTTCACGATGCTGTCTGTGTGGGTGGACCAATTCAGTTTGTCTGTGATGTGTATGCCGAGGAACTTAACTTACTACCCTCTCCACTACTGTTCCATCGACGTGGATAGGGGGGTGTTCCCTCTGCTGACACCAGTCTCAACGTCAACACTGAAGAGGCGACTCCGGGATGCTGGCCTTCTAGGCAGAGTTGCAAAGAAAAAGCCATATCTAAGACTGGCCAATAAAAAGAAAAGATGACCAAAAGAACACAGACACTGGACAGAAGAACTCTGCCTAGAAGGCCAGCCTCCCGGAGTCGCCTCTTCACTGTTGATGTTGAGACTGGGGTTTTGCAGGTAGTATTTAATGAAGCTGCCAGTTGAGGACTTGTGAGGCGTCTATTTCTCAAACTAGACACTCTTAATGTACTTGTCCTCTTGCTCAGTTGTATGACAAAACATTTATTTGTACTGCTGTAATTACTTTGGTAACCAGTTTATAATGGCAATACAGGCACCTTGGTGATTTGATGTATGGACAATATACCACAGCTAAGGGCTGTGTCCAGGCACTCCGCGTTGCGTCGTACATAAAAAATGCTCTTAGCCGTGGTATATTGGCCATATACCACACCTCGGGCTTTATTGCTTAAATATCACTTGACCCTTTACAAAAAATTATTTACGTCAAAGCCTTATTCTAAAATTGATTAAATTATCATTTTTCCCTCATTAATCTACACGCGATACCCCATAATGACAAAGCAAAAATTATTATTATTTGCAAAAAAAAATGGGCAAATATATTAAAAACAAATACCATATTTACATTTACAGTATTCAGGCCCTTTGATATGAGACTAAAAATTGAGCTCTGGTGCATCCTGTTTCCGTTGATCATTCCTGAGATGTTACTACAACTTAATTGGAGTCCACCTGTGGTAAATTCAATTGATTGGACATGATTTGGAAAGGCACACACCTGTCTATAAGGTACCACAGTTGACAGAGAATGTCAGAGCAAAAAACAAGTCATGAAGTCAAAATAATTATCCGTAGAGCTCAGAGACAGATCTGTGCCTCGACACAATCCTATCTGGGGAAGGGTACCCAAACAATTTCTGCAGCATTGAAGGTCCCCAAGAACACAGTGGCCTCCATCATTCTTAAATGAAAGAGTCTTGGTGGCTCCAAACTTTTATCTAGAGCTGGCCCGCACGGCCAAACTGAGCAATCAGGGGAGAATGGCCTTGGTCAGGGAGGTGACCATCGGGTTCTTGGTCATCTGACAGACCTCCAGAGTTCCTCTGTGGAGGTAATTGTCCTTCTGGAAGGTTCTCCCATCTCTGCAGCACTAGTCCAATTGGGCCTTTATGGTAGAGTGGCCAGACGGAAGCCACTCCTCAGTAAACATCACATGACGGTCCACTTGGAGTTTGCCAAAAGGCACCTAAAGACACTCAGACCATGAGAAATAAGAATCTCTGGTTTAATGAAAACCAAGATTGAATTATTTGTCCAAGCGTCACGTCAGGAGGTGGTGGAGGCGGCATCATGCTGTGGGGATATTTTTCAGTGGCAGGGACTGGAAGACTCGTCTGAGTACAGAGAGATCCTTGATGAAAACCTGCTCCAGAGCGCTCAGGAGACTGAGACTGGGGTGACGGTTCACCTTCCAACAGGACAACGACCCTAAACACACAGCCAAGACAACACAGGAGTGGGCAAGTCTCTGCATGTCCTTGAGTGGCCCAGCCAGAGTCCAGACTTGAACCCGATTGAACATATCTGGAGAGACCTGAAAATAACTGTGCAGCAACGCTCCCCATCCAACCTGACAGAGCTTGAGAGGATCTGCAGAGAACAATGGGAGGAACACCCAAGAAGACTCTAGGCTGAAATTGCTGCCAAAGGTGCTTCAACAAAGGACTGAGTAAAGGGTCTGAATACTTATGTGATGTCATAAGGTGAATGCACCAATTTGTAAGTCGCTCTGGATAAGAGCGTCTGCTAAATGACTTAAATGTAAATGTAAAATCTATTTTAAATTTGCAAAAAATTCTACAAACCTGTTTTTGCTTTGTCATTATGAGATATTGTGTGTAGATTGATGAAATATTTAATCTGTTTTAGAATAAGGCTGTAACCTATTGGATTCTACATTTTGAACATTGAGATATTAAAGACATGATAGATGAGATGCATAGTATATAAAGGAGTGAGATCTGTAGAAAGACAAGAGTGGCTGTGGAATGTGCTGCGTGGACGGGAGGAGATCAAAGGATTGCTATAGGGGAGGCAGATGGACATCTGTGGATTAGGCGAAGGAGGGGAGGAGGTCAGGTCAGATCCCCTGAAGGGAGTTCTAAGGTTCCTGTGGAACCATAAGATGTAAGGATTGGAGAGGAGGAGGTCAGGTCAGATCCCCTGAAGGGAGTTATAAGGATTTAGTATCCTGTTACCCTCTTCCTGTCGAACCATAAGATGTAAGGATTGGAGAGGAGATATATATATATATATACACACACACACACACATACCTGTGATGGTGAGAAATGTTTTGTTCTCTGAATACAACTGTAAAGACACTTTGGGAAGAATTAAACTTGGTTTAGCTTGTCTAGTGTCCGTGAGTTATTCAATCTGACAAATTAAAACCTAACAAACCATGGATAATGTCAAGGGGTCTGAGTGCTTTCCAATGGCACTGTATTTAAAATTTAAAAAATAGTGCCCCTTGTGTGCACATTTGGTAATATTGTGTATCCCGTTATGGTACAGAAATGGTATGAAAATCTTAATACCGCCCAAACCTAGTCTTGCTGTGGTCAAACGATAACTACTGTACATATTTGCTGTTGTAGGAGGGGCCAGTATAATTCAGTGTCACATTCTGAACGACAAGAGGCACATCGTCACCAAAGACACCAACAACAATGTTGCATTCTGGGACGTGCTGAAAGCCTGTAAGGGAGAGGACCTGGGGAAAGTAGAGTTTGATGAAGAGATCAAGAAGAGGTTCAAGCAGGTCTACGTCCCAAACTGGTTCTCTGTCGACCTCAAGACGGGGGTAAGTTTCTCGTTTTATAACTTAGTAATACTATACTTATTCAGTGTTTTTTTTTGAAAAGGCGAAGCTAGCTAGATAAGATTGGTTGATGTTGTTGCTCTCTCTCTCTCTCCCTCCTGTGTGTTGCTGGATAGATGCTGACCATCACGCTGGATGAGAGTGACTGCTTTGCTGCCTGGGTGTCTGCTAAGGATGCTGGCTTCTCAAGCTCCGATGGATCAGACCCAAAGTGTACGATTTCTTTTTTTTAGGTTTTCATTTTTAATATAACTTCTTCATACTGCATTTAAAAAAAAAAAAATTATCCTTTAGCTTTGCAATGTTTGTGTGTGTGTGTGTATAGTGAACCTTGGTGGACTGCTACTTCAGGCCCTGCTAGAGTTCTGGCCCAGGACGCACATCAACCCCACGGATGAGGAGGAGAACGAGGTCAACCATGGTAAACGGGCCTTGTTGTTGTTGTCAAAAACAGTATTCACCTGAGATATTGGCTGTAGACGGCTATAGTGTTAGACATCCCATGTCGCAGGGTTAGGCCCAGAAAAAAAATGTCCATAGACTCACTATTTCATCATGGTATACGAGCAGTAAAAAATATTCTAGTGACTTTTGACCTTGTCCAAACCCCCGCAGCAGTGAATGGGGAGCAGGAGACGCGGGTGCAGAAGGGGAATGGGTACTTCCAGGTGCCTCCACACACTCCAGTCATCTTCGGAGAGGCAGGAGGGAGGACTCTGTTCCGGTACATATTTCAATTTTACGAAACCCATAGCAAGCCTGCTGATATTGTTAAGACTCGCTACGTCTAGGGCTCTTAGGCCAAGCTACATGGTCTGTAACCTGACTCATTATGTCTAGGGGTCCTAGCTACATGGTCTGTAACCTGACTCATTATGTCTAGGGGTCCTAGCTACATGGTCTGTAACCTGACTGTCTAGGGGTCCTAGTTACATGGTCTGTAACCTGACTGTCTAGGGGTCCTAGTTACATGGTCTGTAACCTGACTGTCTAGGGGTCCTAGCTACATGGTCTGTAACCTGACTGTCTAGGGGTCCTAGTTACATGGTCTGTAACCTGACTGTCTAGGGGTCCTAGTTACATGGTCTGTAACCTGACTGTCTAGGGGTCCTAGCTACATGGTCTGTAACCTGACTGTCTAGGGGTCCTAGTTACATGGTCTGTAACCTGACTGTCTAGGGGTCCTAGCTACATGGTCTGTAACCTGACTCATTATGTCTAGGGGTCCTAGTTACATGGTCTGTAACCTGACTGTCTAGGGGTCCTAGCTACATGGTCTGTAACCTGACTGTCTAGGGGTCCTAGCTACATGGTCTGTAACCTGACTGTCTAGGGGTCCTAGTTACATGGTCTGTAACCTGACTGTCTAGGGGTCCTAGTTACATGGTCTGTAACCTGACTCATTATGTCTAGGGGTCCTAGCTACATGGTCTGTAACCTGACTCATTATGTCTAGGGGTCCTAGCTACATGGTCTGTAACCTGACTGTCTAGGGGTCCTAGTTACATGGTCTGTAACCTGACTGTCTAGGGGTCCTAGCTACATGGTCTGTAACCTGACTGTCTAGGGGTCCTAGTTACATGGTCTGTAACCTGACTGTCTAGGGGTCCTAGCTACATGGTCTGTAACCTGACTGTCTAGGGGTCCTAGCTACATGGTCTGTAACCTGACTGTCTAGGGGTCCTAGCTACATGGTCTGTAACCTGACTGTCTAGGGGTCCTAGTTACATGGTCTGTAACCTGACTGTCTAGGGGTCCTAGTTACATGGTCTGTAACCTGACTCATTACATCTAGGGGTCCTAGTCCTAGCTACATGGTCTGTAACCTGACTGTCTAGGGGTCCTAGTTACATGGTCTGTAACCTGACATTATGTCTAGGGGTCCTAGCTACATGGTCTGTAACCTGACTGTCTAGGGGTCCTAGCTACACAGTCTGTAACCTGACTCATTATGTCTAGGGGTCCTAGTTACATGGTCTGTAACCTGACTGTCTAGGGGTCCTAGTTACATGGTCTGTAACCTGACTCATTATGTCTAGGGGTCCTAGTTACATGGTCTGTAACCTGACTGTCTAGGGGTCCTAGCTACATGGTCTGTAACCTGACTGTCTAGGGGTCCTAGCTACACAGTCTGTAACCTGACTCATGTCTTGGGGTCGACAACCTTACCTTAGGTCCAGGGTCTGTCTTGACTTTGGGTCAGTGAGCCCAAGTGGTCTGTGGTCACAGAAACAGATTATACAGAAAGGAAAACTACAGACAGGCGTGTAAACTGATTCCAAATGGAAAGCCTCATGACCACACAGTCTGTAACCTGACTCATTATGTCTAGGGGTCCTAGTTCATGGTCTGCAAACCGACCAGCGACCACCAAAGTTACCATGGTCTGTAACCTGACTCATTACCGACCAGGGTCCTAGTTACCATGGTCTGTAACCTGACTGTCTAGGGACCACCAAACCGACATGGCCTCTGCGACCACCAAACCTGACCTGTCTAGGGGTCCTAGTTACATGGTCTGTAACCTGACTCATTATGTCTAGGGGTCCTAGTTACATGGTCTGTAACCTGACTGTCTAGGGGTTCGAGTTACATGGTCTGTAACCTGACTGTCTAGGGGTCCTAGTTACATGGTCTGTAAACTGACTGTCTAGGGGTCCTAGCTACATGGTCTGTAACCTGACTGTCTAGGGGTCCTAGTTACATGGTCTGTAACCTGACTCATTATGTCTTGGGAGACGACAACCTTACCTTAGGTCCAGGGCTCTGTCTTGACCCCTTTGGGTCAGTGAGCCCAAGTGGATTATCATGTGGTCACAGAAACAGATCTATACAGAAAGGAAAACTACAGACAGGCGTGTCTAAACTAAAGATTCCAAATGGAAAGCCTCGCGACCACCAAAATACCGACCAGCGGCCTCGCGACCACCAAAATACCGACCAGCGGCCTCGCGACCACCAAAATACCGACCAGCGGCCTCCGCGACCACCCAAAACCGACCAGCGGCCTCCGCGACCACCCAAATACCGACCAGCGGCCTCCGCGACCACCAAACCGACCAGCGGCCTCGCGACCACCAAACCGACCAGCGGCCTCCCAAACCGACCACCAAACCGACCAGCGGCCTCGCGACCACCAAACCGACCAGCGGCCTAGCGACCACCAAACCGACCAGCGGTCTGTAACCTGACCAGCGGCCTAGGGGTCCAAACCGACCAGCGGCCTGTACCACCTGACCGACCAGCGGGTTCGAGCTACATGGTCTGTAACCTGACTGTCTCGCGGGTCCTAGTTACCATGGTCTGTACCACCTGACTGACCAGCGGGGTCCTAGACCATGGTCTGACCACCTGACTGACCAGGGGTCCAGTTACCAGTCTGTAACCTGACCACCATTATGTCCAGGGCCTCGCGACCAAACCGACCACGACCACCTCTGACCACCAAACCGACCAGGGCTCTCGCGACCACCAAACCGACCAGCGGTCCGACCACCAAACCGATTATCATGTGGTCACCAGAAACAGATCCTCAGACCACCAAAAAACCAGCAGGCGTGTCGACCACTAAAGACCAGGAAAGCCTCGCGACCACCAAACCGACCAGCGGCCTCGCGACCACCAAACCGACCAGCGGCCTCCGACCACCAAACCGACCAGCGGCCCGCGACCACCAAACCGACCAGCGGCCTCGCGACCACCAAACCGACCAGCGGCCTCGCGACCACCCAAACCGACCAGCGGCCTCGCGACCACCCAAACCGACCAGCGGCCTCCGCGACCACCAAACCGACCAGCGGCCTCGCGACCACCAAACCGACCAGCGGCCTCGCGACCACCAAACCGACCAGCGGCCTCGCGACCACCAAACCGACCAGCGACCACCAAACCGACCAGCGGCCTCGCGACCACCAAACCGACCAGCGGCCTCGCGGCCACCAAACCGACCAGCGGCCTCGCGGCCACCAAACCGACCAGCGGCCTCGCGGCCACCAAACCGACCAGCGGCCTCGCGGCCACCAAACCGACCAGCGGCCTCGCGACCACCAAACCGACCAGCGGCCTCGCGACCACCAAACCGACCAGCGGCCTCGCGACCACCAAACCGACCAGCGGCCTCGCGACCACCAAACCGACCAGCGGCCTCGCGACCACCAAACCCGACCAGCGACCACCAAACCGACCAGCGGCCTCGCGACCACCAAACCGACCAGCGGCCTCGCGGCCACCAAACCGACCAGCGGCCTCGCGGCCACCAAACCGACCAGCGGCCTCGCGGCCACCAAACCGACCAGCGGCCTCGCGGCCACCAAACCGACCAGCGGCCTCGCGACCACCAAACCGACCAGCGGCCTCGCGACCACCAAACCGACCAGCGGCCTCGCGACCACCAA
>NC_068443.1:5154755-5192255 GCF_023373465.1 Oncorhynchus keta | reverse complement strand
AACCCGAATTAGGACTGACTGACTTGAGAGATTTTAATATTTGTTTTGTAAATAACATTGCTTTATGTGAATTAATGTTCTCTTTATTTTTCATTATGTTTAATTATTATTCTTTTGTACAGTTTTAACAAGTCAGACAAAATTCAAAGGGTTTCTTTGATTCAATGTTGTTTTTTCTTCTTCAGAATCCCGAGAAAAGCACACGATATCAAGCCTGGTCCCAGTTCTGTTTGTGCTGTCTAGCCCAACGATCTGGGACCAGGCTACAGATTTTCAAGTATGTTTGTAGTTGTCTTAAGCAATCAATATATATATATTTTTTTTCTTAAATCACACATTGTAACATCGGGCATCTGGTGGACAACGTTTACACATTTTAAAGTGAAAGCTCCTCCTACAGACTTGTTTTATAATCATGAACCAATATTCACATCTTCCAAGAGGGCTATTGTGCTGTATAATGTTTCATATAGTTAGACAGTAATTGGTTCTAGGATGTTAGTTTAAAACAACACAAAGATCTCAAACTACAGGGTTTCCACATTTAACTGCGTATGTAAAATCATAGATTGGATGGGATGCACACTTGTGACGAGTGAAATAACTGGTTTGAGTAAATTGTCTTTATTTTTAGGTTGTTGTTGACTTGTCTACCAAATGATACCCCCCATTACTATGGTGATGAGTTAAGAGGAAGCTCCAGTATAGGGGCCACGTCATGGAAATAGAATGACTTTCTATGGTGTGGACAGCAAGACGCCGTATCCTCAGTCTTACAATATTTATTGTTGGATGAAGAAGTGTATTTTGGGCTTTCAACAGCATATTAAATTTGAATGGTTTTAAAATACTGAAATGTATTGTATTTGTTAACCGTCTCTCTCACCATTCTCCTGCTTATGTCATATTAATAACATCCATCAATCAAATGTATTTATAAAGCCCTTCTTTTACATCAGCTGAGATCTCAAAGTGCTGTACAGAAACCCCAAACGGCAAACAATGCAGGTGTAGAAGCACGGTGGCTTGGAAAAACTCCCTAGAAAGGCCAGAACCTAGAGAAGAACCAGGCTATGAGGGGTGGCCAGTCCTCTTCTGGCTGTGCCGGGTGGAGATTATAACAGAATATGGCCAAGATGTTCAAACGTTCATAGATGACCAGATAATAATCACAGTGGTTGTAGAGGGTGCAACAGGTCAGCACCTCAGGAGTAAATGTCAGTTGGCTTTTCATAGCCGATCATTCAGATTCTCTACATATCATAACATTATTATCATGTAATAATGTATGAATATAATTTTATAACGTATTATTGTCATGCCATAACATTAACATATCATGCTACAACTGATTATAACGTATTAATATCATTCACATAAAATAAAATCGTTACGTGCGCTGAATACAACAGGTGCATACCATACTGTGAAATGCTTACTTACAAGCCCTTAATGCAGTTCAAGAAAGTTAAGAAAATATTTACAAAATAAAAGTAATAAGAAAATGACAATAACGAGGCTAAATACAGGGGGTATTGGTACAGAGTCAATGTGGAGGCTATATACAGGGGGTACCGGTACAGAGTCAATGTGGAGGCTATATACAGGGGGTACCGGTACAGAGTCAATGTGGAGGTTATATACAGGGGGTACCGGTACAGAGTCAATGTGGAGGCTATATACAGGGGGTACCGGTACAGAGTCAATGTGGAGGTTATATACAGGGGGTACCGGTACAGTTGTTGCCGACCCTCACCACCTAGGGGTGGCTCATCAGAAAGTCCAGGATCCATTTGCAGAGGGAGGTTAGTCCCAGGGTACTGAGCTTTGTGGGCTGAGCTGTAGTCAATGAACAGCATTCTCACGTAGGTGTTCCTTTTGTTCATGTGGTAAAGGGTAGTGTGGAGTTTGATTGTGGATCTGTTGGCGCGGTATGTGAATTGGAGTGCGTCGAGGGTTTCCCGGCATGATGGTGTTGATGTGAGCCATGACCAGCCTTTCATTTAGTCAGGTTGCTTTCTTGGGTACAGGGACTATGGTGGTCTGTTTGGAACATGTAGGTATTACAGACTCGGGTCAGGGAGAGGTTGAAAATGTCAGTGAAGACACTTGCCAGTTGTTTCTGCTATATCATCTTAGAACGCATTAATATCATGCTAACACAGCTTAACGTAGTTATGCTATTGTCGTGTCTTTGGCTATGCCGGATTAAGTGATATCACATGCTATTCTATAAAATCCTTTCTCTGTAATTAATATTACCTGATTGAGCTAATCATGTAAATGTAATTAACTAGAAAGTCGGGGGGGCACCACAAAAGAGTGTTTATAGAGCTGTTATCTTCCGAATAAACTCTTAAAGTCCTAGTAATATTTTACGTCAATATTAATCGTCACCTTATTTCAGTCTCATCTGAAAGTTGTAAAATCTTCACGAACCCTGGCTAACAAGTTGAATCGGCAAAATTGGGTTAATTATTTACTAAATACCTAACTAATCACACAATTACATATACGCAGAATGAATACCTTGATTACAAATGTCATAAAATGTCCCTTGCGGAGGGAACAGATATGACAGCTTGTTACACAAAGAAAAGGGGGCTGGGTTTGAGTGATAGAGCGGGAAGACTGAAGAACAAAAGGGAGAAGCGATGTCCTTATCGGGCCGTAGGCAGCTGCTCTATCGTAAATACAGAATCTTATGCATTCTAATTTACCACCCATTTGGAAAAGGAAAATGCAATAAATATTTACTGAGCTGCACTTCAATAGGTTGGTGGTAGATTGATGGCCGTGTTGTCCTTTGAAGAGTGTCTCTGGTGGTGAACGGGAAACGTAGTGTCGTCGGTGGTAGACGGGATACTCTGTTCATCCTTTCCTAGCCCACGTTTACAGCGGCCGCTGCTAACTCAACGGCTAGGAGGTATCACTTCTGTAGTGAATAAGAGTTCAAATTTCATGCCAATCGCAAGCTTCGTTCTGTAGTTATCTGAACCCTGACATCGGATTGTCATCCTAATGTCCCCGGAACAGGAAGTTCTATTGTCGTCAAGGCTTTCTATAGGAAGGGAGAGGAGGGCGTGTTTCATTAGTTAAAACCAATGTCTCTTCACGTGGGCGGGCCACTGAGTCAGGCCTAATTCACTCATGAAAACCCAATTCTCACATTTCATACTCAAACATTTAAATTGCACAACTATAATGTGTAGACTTTCCACTGTACAGTTTGTCATCCTATCATTGAGAATGTCTTAGATGACAACCAAACGGACATCGTATTCGTTAAGTATTTATGACTGTCATAAACCTACCCCCGTCCAGCGTCATGACACAATGCTTAAAAATTGAGAAAAACAAAAGGCAAAAATAAAATTGACCATTTTTATTTTTTTGTTCCAGTGACTAGAAGCGACTCCATTTTTGCAGCAGAAGCTTTACAGAGAATAATAATCAATTTTTCACAATTAGAATTTCATTTGCACTCATTAACAATAAACTCTCCATTGATAAAATATTTCCCCTCCCCTCATTTCTCACAACTAAGTGCCTAGCCTAAATCAAAAAAGAAAACCAAAAGAACCTTCTCTTACAGAAAAGCATTTATATTAAACTAACAACAGTAGTGTCACTATTTAAATCAGAAGCTACTGCACAGGGTTGTGGTCAAGTCAATTCAGAAAGAATTTAAGAGAATTGGAAATTTCAGTGTACTTCCTGAACTGACTAATTTAAATGGAATTTAAATTATCAACCCTGATACAGTATTGTCTGTGGTTCCAGCTTACAGATAACTTCCATGATGGCTACAGTATGTTGCCTACAGCTTAAAAAAAAAAGAAAAAATACAAACATGGCTGACAATTGCATAGATCAAAAATGACACAGATAAGAGGTAACATGGAGGAATGAGACTTTCCCTACTGTATGTTTACAAAATAATGACCTTTCACCTAGGGTGTACAGAAACCCATAAAATGACAAATAAAATGCCCTGCAACAAAGGCTGGGATTCAATCCGATCATTCGGTAGATTTGAGATTTAGCACGCTTTACATTCAAAGGTAGTTTACTATTGAGTCAACATATGCAACGTTGGTGAATGGTCTCTGCGAACACAGGAACTTTGACTTTATAAAAAAGGTGCGTCGCCGACCAAACGCCATCGGATTGAATCTGGCCCTTTACGCTACAGAAATCCAGAAAATAGTCTAACAAATAAATGCACTGTAACTTATTGAGAACAGGTCTACCTTAAGTACAGATTCAACTTTCTTGAGTTTTTAAAAGAACTAAAACTACAACCTGATCCCACATTAAAAATGTCTCTATTTTGTGAACACAGAACTAACAACAATTGCTATATTTGATGCATTAAAAACAATGACCGTTTCATATATTTTAAAAACTTAATTTAAAACATGGATTCCTATAACAGTAACCAAGGATGACGTCGCCTGTTCTCATCCTGTACAATGGATTAAAAGTGACCTAAATTAAAAACATACAAATTCAGCCTTTTGTGTAGAGTACTCCAACTCCTTTCTCCCTAGTCTGTTTTGTAAGTCCTTCACATGGCTTCTAATCATTTTGTTTGCTGAAGTGTGAAGGTTATTTATTAAAACTTTATTTAACTAGGCAAGTAAGTCAGGAACAAATTCTCACTTCCAAATGATGAGAGCAAAGAAAAGCTGTGCCCGATTGATTATATAAATGGTACTGTTCAGGTACTGAACCTGGGTCAAGTATGTATCTAAAAATGTTCCAAAAACATTTGAGATGCGCTTAATTTAGCTTGAAGTTTGCACTTTTGAGACTATTCCATGGTACCTGGCAAACTAACCTCGGAAGCCCAGGCTTCTCAAGTTCGAGTCGGGATTTGGAAGGAGGGCCATGCAAGCCTACTGGCAAACTAAATCAAGCGCGGCTCAAGTATTTGAATGTATTAGACCCAGGCCTATGAGGTCCACTCGTATGTCAAGTAGTGTATTTCAACAGGAAGTCAAATTACAGGACTAAAATTCTTTTTTTAAGTTTGTCGTCGTCACAAATCAAATATTCAAAAGGTGCAACTATGCTTTAAGTTTATACATCACTGGTTTGTCGTAGTGAATTCTATAAAGTCGCTTTGGATAAAAGCGTCTGCTAAATGGCATATATTATATTATTATTATTATAAAGTAGTTCAACAATATATAATGAATGTATTTATCTGTGTGTGTGTAATTATCTTTGGATCTTTCACACGGCCATTCCATTAATAGATTTGTTTTTTTAAGAAATCTAAAACCATAATAAAAAAATATTATTTTTTTTTACACGAAAACAAACTACAAAATGTTCATAACATTGCAAACCTTACGGCTAAATCGGAACATTAAGCTGAACTTGTAACATAGGATCCTACACCCAAAAATACAAGAGAGCTATTGTTATGCATTTCTACCATGATCTCTCTCGTGACCCATCCAACCAGTCGTTAAAAAAAAATAAAAACTGTACAACGTTCTCTTGGACCATAGACTGTACGCTCGCCATCACTCATATACCAGAGGCCTGTTCAGCGCGTTCAGATAGAACAGACATCCATTGTCATCATATAAAATTGGGGAAGCGTGTCAGTTAAATTCATTACATTTCTATCTGGTTCTATTAGTGTTGCATCTCAATACATCACCCCAGGTCTTATCACCAGTGTCCTGAACATTTCCCATGTTGTTTGACTGCTCAGTATCTCTGCTAGTGTTTCTTCAGGCAGTGACCAGACCCGGAAAGAACACACACAAACCTACCCTTCCTCCACTTCCTGGTTGCTGACCTCATGCTCGTGGTGGTCATGGCAACACTCGTGGTCGTCATGGTGGTGTTCCGCCGCGGCGGTTTCAGACTGCTCCACAGAGAGTTGCTCCAGTGAGCTGATGACGTCAGGCTCTACCATTGGCTCTGGTGGTGTTCCACCCAATGTGACGTTGTCCTGAGTGAGTGAGTCCCCCACCAAGATGTCACTGACCTGGGGCTGAAGCAGGAGCTGGTCCTGGGGCAGGAGGTCCAGGGGAGGGGAGGGGGACAAAGAGGTGATGTCTGGGTCCGGGAGAGAAGCTTCAGCATCAACAAGAGGGGCGAGGGACTCAACGACAGGAGGGGGGGCGAATGGAGCCTCCACAACCGTGTCAGGAGATCCAGCGAATTCGGACGCTTGGTCTTGTGATTCGGTGGGCATGATAAGAGACTCCCGATGTTCAGTCTCCATCCAGTTCTCTGGTGGCGTCTCAGGAAGCTCACCGTCACCCAGCTCGTCTGTACAAACAGAGAAGAGAGACACAGTCAACGTCGGGACTACGGAGATTCATTGTTGGACAAATTGGTTGCAGCGGTATAAAATAAATAGTGTTTGACAGGTAAGGGTATACCGTTTCACATTGTGATAATAAATATCAACAACAGTTTGCTTGTCTTGTTATGACACGGCAACCAATTGAAAATACAAACACTACCAAAACAGCTCGTTTCCCTTTCAATAAGCTCCAAGTTATAGTCAACTTACCGATGCCGGAGATGTTGTTGCTGTCCTTTTCCTCGTGCACGGCCAGAGAGGTGCCGGTCATGTCGATGGACGAGACGGACAGGTCCAGTCGATCAGCCATGTCTTCTGAAGGGTCAGGGGTCATCATAGCCACCTCAGACTCAGAGAAGCCTGGAGGAACACAGAGTCACAGATTCAGAACCTAAAAAAAAAAAAAGTTCACTTCCTTATCAGGCAAAAAGACAAAAGCATTGGCAGAGCACAGAGGTAGTTCAAGATAAAATAAAAACAGACAACATCAATATAACAGTTTCACAGATTCAAAACCTAACCTCAGACACCCAGAGGAACACAGAAAGACAGATGTATTAACTGAACGGCCAAACAACACAGAGGTTCATGGAAGATGAACAGTAAAGACAGACAGTCTTGGTTTCTGTGTATAACTGCGTTGTGTGGACCAAAGGACGAGTAGCTATTCCCCCCCCCCCAAAAAAAAAAATAGACAACCATTTTAATGAACTCCTATTTCATTAATGGCTTTATATGCATGTTGGTTGAATGTGTTTTATAATGATCTAGGGTGCGTTTGTATATTCACTCTGGGGTGCCAGATACGCGCCCTGGGTGTTCGTCAGATTGTCTGTTCGTAAATTCAGAGTGTTTCGCCCTCTTAGCTTTCAGAGCACACAATGGATGCTCTGGCAGAGGAGGAGGGTTGATCCGAGCATTCAGCCAACCCACCTGGATCCATGATTCCCTGTAACCAACCAATCAGTCAACCCACCTGGATCCATGATTCCCTGTAACCAACCAATCAGTCAACTCACCTGGATCCATGATTCCCTGTAACCAACCAATCAGTCAAATCACCTGGATCCATGACTTCCCTGTAACCAACCAGTCAGTCAACTCACCTGGATCCGTGATTCCCTGTAACCAACCAGTCAGTCAACTCACCTGGATCCGTGATTCCCTGTAACCAACCAATCAGTCAACTCACCTGGATCCATGATTCCCTGTAACCAACCAGTCAGTTAACCCACCTGGATCCATGATTCCCTGTAACCAACCAGTCAGTTAACCCACCTGGATCCATGATTCCCTGTAACCAACCAGTCAGTCAACCCACCTGGATCCATGATTCCCTGTAACCAACCAGTCAGTTAACCCACCTGGATCCATGATTCCCTGTAACCAACCAGTCAGTCAACCCACCTGGATCCATGACTTCCCTGTAACCAACCAGTCAGTTAACCCACCTGGATCCGTGATTCCCTGTAACCAACCAGTCAGTTAACCCACCTGGATCCATGATTCCCTGTAACCAACCAGTCAGTCAACCCACCTGGATCCATGATTCCCTGTAACCAACCAGTCAGTCAACCCACCTGAATCCATGACTTCCCTGTAACCAACCAGTCAGTCAACCCACCTGGATCCATGATTCCCTGTAACCAACCAGTCAGTCAACTCACCTGGATCCATGATTCCCTGTAACCAACCAGTCAGTTAACCCACCTGGATCCATGATTCCCTGTAACCAACCAGTCAGTTAACCCACCTGGATCCGTGATTCCCTGTAACCAACCAGTCAGTCAACCCACCTGGATCCATGATTCCCTGTAACCATCCAGTCAGTCAACCCACCTGGATCCGTGATTCCCTGTAACCAACCAGTCAGTCAACCCACCTGGATCCATGATTCCCTGTAACCAGTCAGTCAACTCACCTGGATCCGTGATTCCCTGTAACCAACCAGTCAGTCAACCCACCTGGATCCATGATTCCCTGTAACCAACCAGTCAGTCAACCCACCTGGATCCATGATTCCCTGTAACCATCCAGTCAGTCAACCCACCTGGATCCATGATTCCCTGTAACCAACCAGTCAGTTAACCCACCTGGATCAGTGATTCCCTGTAACCAACCAGTCAGTTAACTCACCTGGATCCGTGACTCCCTGTAACCAACCAGTCAGTCAACTCACCTGGATCCATGATTCCCTGTAACCAACCAATCAGTCAACTCACCTGGATCCATGATTCCCTGTAACCAACCAGTCAGTCAACCCACCTGGATCCATGATTCCCTGTAACCAACCAGTCAGTTAACCCACCTGGATCCGTGATTCCCTGTAACCAACCAATCAGTTAACCCACCTGGATCCGTGATTCCCTGTAACCAACCAGTCAGTCAACCCACCTGGATCCATGATTCCCTGTAACCAACCAGTCAGTCAACCCACCTGGATCCATGATTCCCTGTAACCAACCAGTCAGTCAACCCACCTGGATCCATGATTCCCTGTAACCAACCAGTCAGTCAACCCACCTGGATCCATGATTCCCTGTATGGGTAGAGGTGGAGGACTGTCCTCTTTCTGCAGAGTGATCTGTTCCAGTCTGTTATCTTGGTCTGTCATCTCTGTTCCCTGTCCCAGGCCGGACTGACCCACCATCAGAGACGCCTGTGGATCACACAGACCACAACAGTTGATTCATTTATTTCACAGGGACAATGCACATCAATTAACATTTCTGGAAATTTGCCTGGGGGCGGGGGGACAACATGTTTGCTGTTGTCATCTGTAGTTCCAAGTTTAATACTGCCGATCAGTATAATGCATTATGATGTATGATAGCCTTGTAATGAGGGGGGTAACGGTCAGCCTTGTCACTAGCAGGCCTGTAAATTCATGTGTCATTACTGTACAAGTGACGGGCATAGCGGCATTCCCTCGGTCTTATTCCCATACAAGTCGTTGTAGTGAAACACAAGGAGCCCATCCACACCTCTTGGTGTCCATTGGCGTGTATCTCTGGCGTGGAGCCCTCTTCGGGGAGAGAGGGAAACATGGATGGGATCCTGTGCAAGTAGCCGTATCCGATACCGCAACCCAAACTAAAAAAAACAAACAGATATCAGTTAGACTGCTGATGTTTCAGAGCCTTGGCATTTAGGCAGTACAGAATAACCTCAGAGAGAGAGAGCCCAGGTAAGACTCAGCCAACTCACCTCCCCTCTCCTCCCCAGGCCCCGTTGGGTGTGACCACCACCTCTCTGCAGGCGTTTGTCTCTGTGTTGTAGATCAGCAGTTTCAGAGGTTTCCCCTCGTGGGCCTCGATCAGCGAGAAGAAGTCCTCCGACTGAGGACAGACACCGAGATCACAGTGCCAATTGTTTATTGCAATGGGCTATTTTCCCACTAAATTAAAAAGGCAACGACCTAGTCAACGGAGATAACAACTTTGAAAAACGTTAAGAATGTGAATGATAACAATGAAGCTTACATCCTGCAACACCTGGTCTGCTCCAACGATGAAGTCACTGTGGGCCTGAAGACCGGCCAACGCAGCTGGTGAGTTCACATCCACATCCTACAGAAAATAACACACAGAATAGCATGAGGTGAAACAACATCTAGGACGACCCCCCCCCCCAGACAAGACAGACAACTGATCACACCACAGCCGTGTGTACGTTGATCTACTACTACCTAATCACAGCCTCATCGACAGCCAGGCGAGTCCTCACCAGTACATGCCAGACGTTCTCGTTGGCTCCTTGGTAGCTACAGAACCTGACAGACGCCCCCAGCAGGCCCTGTCCTCCCCACATGTTACTGGGCACCACCTCCACCTCCCTCAGCCTCATGGTCTTAGTGCTGTACACCTCCATGATCACTGCCTTCTCCACGTTAGCCTTCAGAAGGTCCTTCAGCATGTCATTCTCCTGGTTCTGGACACAAGTTAGTTTGTCAGTTGGAAATATGTTGGAAACGTGCAATACATGGGTGGGGGTTGTGTGTGATAGGTTAGATAGAGGAACCGAACAGAGTATCTAAAATACATGGGTGGGGGTTGTGTGTGATAGGTTAGATAGAGGAACCGAACAGAGTATCTAAGATGCATGTTATATTAATCGAAGGTCTATAGTAGAAATAAATAAGATGGTATCACAATGCTCTGACTAACTCACCAGTCTGTGGTCTTCCAGAGAGAGAGAGAGAGAGAGAGAGAGGATGAATCTGACTAACTCACCAGTCTGTGGTCTTCCAGAGAGAGAGAGAGAGAGAGGATGAATCTGACTAACTCACCAGTCTGTGGTCTTCCCAGAGTCTGTGGAGAGAGAGAGAGAGGATGAATCTGACTAACTCACCAGTCTGTGGTCTCCCAGAGAGAGAGAGGATGAATCTGACTAACTCACCAGTCTGTGGTCTCCCAGAGAGAGAGAGAGAGAGAGAGAGAGAGAGAGAGAGGATGAATCTGACTAACTCACCAGTCTGTGGTCTCCCAGAGAGAGAGAGAGAGAGAGGATGAATCTGACTAACTCACCAGTCTGTGGTCTCCCAGAGAGAGGAGAGAGAGAGAGAGGATGAATCTGACTAACTCACCAGTCTGTGGTCTCCCAGAGAGAGAGAGGATGAATCTGACTAACTCACCAGTCTGTGGTCTCCCAGAGAGAGAGAGAGAGGATGAATCTGACTAACTCACCAGTCTGTGGTCTCCCAGAGAGAGAGAGGATGAATCTGACTAACTCACCAGTCTGTGGTCTCCCAGAGAGAGAGAGGATGAATCTGACTAACTCACCAGTCTGTGGTCTCCAGAGAGAGAGAGAGAGAGAGAGAGGATGAATCTGACTAACTCACCAGTCTGTGGTCTCCCAGAGAGAGAGAGAGAGGATGAATCTGACTAACTCACCAGTCTGTGGTCTCCCAGAGAGAGAGAGAGAGAGGATGAATCTGACTAACTCACCAGTCTGTGGTCTCCCAGAGAGAGAGAGAGAGAGAGAGGATGAATCTGACTAACTCACCAGTCTGTGGTCTCCCAGAGAGAGAGAGAGAGGATGAATCTGACTAACTCACCAGTCTGTGGTCTCCCAGAGAGAGAGAGGATGAATCTGACTAACTCACCAGTCTGTGGTCTCCCAGAGAGAGAGAGAGAGAGAGAGAGGATGAATCTGACTAACTCACCAGTCTGTGGTCTCCCAGAGAGAGATCTGAGAGAGAGAATGAATCTGACTAACTCAGTCTGTGGTCTCCCAGTCTGTGGTCTCCCAGAGAGAGAGAGGATGAATCTGACTAACTCACCAGTCTGTGGTCTCCCAGAGAGAGAGAGAATGAATCTGACTAACTCACCAGTCTGTGGTCTCCCAGAGAGAGAGAGAGAGAGGATGAATCTGACTAACTCACCAGTCTGTGGTCTCCCAGAGAGAGAGAGAGGATGAATCTGACTAACTCACCAGTCTGTGGTCTCCCAGAGAGAGAGAGAGGATGAATCTGACTAACTCACCAGTCTGTGGTCTCCAGAGAGAGAAGAGAGAGGATGAATCTGACTAACTCACCAGTCTGTGGTCTCCCAGAGAGAGAGAGAGAGAGAGAGAGAGAGAGAGAGGATGAATCTGACTAACTCACCAGTCTGTGGTCTCCCAGAGAGAGAGAGAGGATGAATCTGACTAACTCACCAGTCTGTGGTCTCCCAGAGAGAGAGAGAGGATGAATCTGACTAACTCACCAGTCTGTGGTCTCCCAGAGAGAGAGAGAGAGGATGAATCTGACTAACTCACCAGTCTGTGGTCTCCCAGAGAGAGAGAGAGAGAGAGATGAATCTGACTAACTCACCAGTCTGTGGTCTCCCAGAGAGAGAGAGAGAGGATGAATCTGACTAACTCACCAGTCTGTGGTCTCCCAGAGAGAGAGAGAGAGGATGAATCTGACTAACTCACCAGTCTGTGGTCTCCCAGAGAGAGAGAGAGAGGATGAATCTGACTAACTCACCAGTCTGTGGTCTCCCAGAGAGAGAGAGAGAGAGGATGAATCTGACTAACTCACCAGTCTGTGGTCTCCCAGAGAGAGGATGAAGTCAAAGAACGGCTCCAGCCCAGCTTTCTCTGCAGGGGAATTCTCCTGCACCTATCAGATCACCACGTGGACATGGGAAGACAAACGCAACCATTTAATCCAATGCTTGTGCTTCTACTTCCGACAGTTCAGCAATATCTAACAATTCCACAACAAGCACCGTTGATCAACAAATAGTAGGTCATATAGTGGTTTAATTAAGCTGTGTTGTGCAGTATTGTATGCATTCCAGCTATGCTGTTGTGCAACATGTGGCTCCAGCAGATAGCAGCACGGGTGGGTACAATTGGTGGAACTTTCCAACAGGATATTGTTCCAGAAACCTCGTAAAGTACAAGGATGCCAACAAACAACGAATAGAAAGTAGAATGATTAATCCACCTAGCCGATTAGCTGTCGAATAGGTATCAAACAATCATATAGCTTATTGTTAATATTTGTCCATAGGTTACCAGAGTGAGGATAGACATTTGGGGGGGATAAACGTGATAACTAAATTGCCCGCTCCCTACCAGGTATCTTATTCTGCCGCTATACAACTTTGTATGCGTTATTTGTTGGCAACCGTGTTATTTATGGAACATAATTTAGACCGTTTAATCACAATGTTCCTCTCCAGCGAATGTAATGGCACAACTAAAACAGCCTTCTAGTTAACGTTAGTTGAGTCAACTTCATATGGAGTGGACTTTACTAAGTTACTATATAGTTAACTCGTGTAGCTATATACACACATTTATAATATAAACGTATGCATGAAAAGGTGTCAACGTTAAAATGTTGTTGTTGTCATTTGGTCACCGCTAGGCCTAAGTAGATCTACAGTAGCAACATCGACTTGGTTTAAGTTGTTACATTGGCTGCTCATTCACACACAAAAAAAAACAAAGCGTATATCGTATACAGACTATACACACAGTTATTATGATCGACTGTTTCAGCTCGTAAATCAATGCGAGGTCGTTGTGTTATCAGTGCGCCAAAAAGGGTAGCGAGTTAAGTGCCACCTCATCAGCTTTCGGTAGGCCTTATCCGGCTCCTACACCACTGTATGCCTTCTGTATATCCCCGTCGATTCTCCTTGTCAAGAACTACACGCAGCGTTAGAAAAAAAGTGCAATCAAATAAAGACTCATTATTACCCCGTGGACGTGGTATCCATCTGTTCCTCCTTCCGACGCACCGGTGCTTTGTGATAAACCCATTATTATAGAAAGCACTAAATGTTATTTCACTGTAGCTGAAAGAGTTGACAGATTCCTCTAATGCTCCGTGGCCATCTTGTCATTGGCGATCTCCTATATCAGACCAGACTAGTCGCACACTGGTGACACCGAGCACCACGCAGTATGTAGAGCAACGACCCTGCCATACTTTACTGGAACAAAATTATAAATAAATAAAACAAATACCCTACCATCTAACACTACACGCACAAAAATAATAATAATAAAAACTAAAAAAATATATCATACCCCGCTATTTAAATATATTTAGTCCTACAGGACATTTACTATAGTATATAGTTGTGGCTGCTTTGCGTGATGTATTGTTGTCTCGACCTTCTTGCCCTTTGTGCTGTTGTCTGTGACCAATAATGTTTATACCATGTTGTGTTGCTACCATATTGTGTTGTCATGTGTTGCTGCCATGTTGTGTTGTTGTGTTAGGTCTCTCTTTATGTAGAGTCTCTGTTGTTGTCATGTGTTGCTACCATATTGTGTTGTCATGTGTTGCTACCATATTGTGTTGTTGTGTTTAGGTCTCTCTTTATGTAGAGTCTCTGTTGTTGTCATGTTGTGTTGTTGTCTTTAGGTCTCTCTTTATGTAGAGTCTCTGTTGTTGTCATGTGTTGCTGCCATGTTGTGTTGTTGTCTTAGGTCTCTCTTTATGTAGAGTCTCTGTTGTTGTCTTTAGGTCTCTCTTTATGTAGAGTCTCTGTTGTTGTCATGTGTTGCTGCCATGTTGTGTTGTTGTCTTTAGGTCTCTCTTCATGTAGAGTCTCTGTTGTTGTCATGTGTTGCTGCCATGTTGTGTTGTTGTCTTTAGGTCTCTCTTTATGTAGAGTCTCTGTTGTTGTCATGTGTTGCTGCCATGTTGTGTTGTTGTCTTTAGGTCTCTCTTTATGTAGAGTCTCTGTTGTTGTCATGTGTTGCTGCCATGTTGTGTTGTTGTCTTTAGGTCTCTCTTTATGTAGAGTCTCTGTTGTTGTCATGTGTTGCTGCCATGTTGTGTTGTTGTCTTTAGGTCTCTCTTTATGTAGAGTCTCTGTTGTTGTCATGTGTTGCTGCCATGTTGTGTTGTTGTCTTTAGGTCTCTCTTTATGTAGAGTCTCTGTTGTTGTGTTAGGTCTCTCTTTATGTAGAGTCTCTGTTGTTGTGTTAGGTCTCTCTTTATGTAGAGTCTCTGTTGTTGTCATGTGTGTTTTGTCCTATTTTGATTTTATTTTTATCCCTGACCCGGTCGCAGCAGGAGGCCTTTTGTAAAATAAGAATATGTTCTTAACTGACTTGTCTAGTTAAATAAAAGTTAAATAAATACAAAAAAGAAATCAATAAAATAATTCAGGTCAAACAGCCTGAAAGGATGGTACACCACCACTTAACACACCCTGTAACTCTTCAAATCAAATGTTTATTAGTCACATACACATATTCACCACTGCAACAGTGACTCTTCTGACGTCAAGTCTCGCACAACCAAATACCTCTCTGTAGTACAGTTGATAACCATTGATATAAATGCTAAAAATCCAATCTTTCTGAAACATACATCACTTGTTGGTTTATCCCTCTGTACTGGTACAAATCTACCACTCACACCACTCCTCTCAGGATCCCTCCCTCTGTACTGGTACAGATCTACCACTCACACCACTCCTCTCAGGATCCCTCCCTCTGTACTGGTACAGATCTACTACTCACACCACTCCTCTCAGGATCCCTCCCTCTGTACTGGTACAGATCTACCACTCACACCACTCCTCTCAGGATCCCTCCCTCTGTACTGGTACAGATCTACTACTAACACCACTCCTCTCAGTATCCCTCCCTCTGTACTGGTACAGATCTACTACTCACACCACTCCTCTCAGGATCCCTCCCTCTGTACTGGTACAGATCTACTACTAACACCACTCCTCTCAGGATCCCTCCCTCTGTACTGGTACAGATCTACTACTCACACCACTCCTCTCAGGATCCCTCCTCTGTACTGGTACAGATCTACTACTCACACCCCTCCTCTCAGGATCCCTCCTCTGTACTGGTACAGATCTACTACTCACACCCCTCCTCCAGGATCCCTCCCTCTGTACTGGTACAGATCTACTACTCACACCCCTCCTCTCAGGATCCCCTCCCTCTGTACTGGTACAGTCACACCCCTCCTCTCAGTATCCCTCCCTCTGTACTGGTACAGATCTACTACTCACACCACTCCTCTCAGGATCCCTCCCTCTGTACTGGTACAGATCTACTACTAACACCACTCCTCTCAGGATCCCTCCCTCTGTACTGGTACAGATCTACTACTAACACCACTCCTCTCAGGATCCCTCCCTCTGTACTGGTACAGATCTACTACTCACACCCTCCTCTCAGGATCCCTCCCTCTGTACTGGTACAGATCTACTACTCACACCACTCCTCTCAGGATCCCTCCCTCTGTACTGGTACAGATCTACTACTCACACCCTCCTCTCAGGATCCCTCCCTCTGTACTGGTACAGATCTACTACTCACACCCCTCCTCTCAGGATCCCTCCCTCTGTACTGGTACAGATCTACTACTCACACCCCTCCTCTCAGGATCCCTCTCCTCTGTACAGATCCCTCCCTCTGTATCCCTCCCTCTGGTACAGATCTACCACTCACACCACTCCTCTCAGGATCCCTCCCTCTGTACTGGTACAGATCTACTACTCACACCACTCCTCTCAGGATCCCTCCCTCTGTACTGGTACAGATCTACTACTCACACCACTCCTCTCAGGATCCCTCCCTCTGTACTGGTACAGATCTACTACTCACACCACTCCTCTCAGGATCCCTCCCTCTGTACTGGTACAGATCTACTACTCACACCACTCCTCTCAGGATCCCTCCCTCTGTACTGGTACAGATCTACTACTAACACCACTCCTCTCAGGATCCCTCCCTCTGTACTGGTACAGATCTACTACTCACACCACTCCTCTCAGGATCCCTCCTCTGTACTGGTACAGATCTACTACTCACACCACTCCTCTCAGGATCCCTCCCTCTGTACTGGTACAGATCTACTACTCACACCCCTCCTCTCAGGATCCCTCCCTCTGTACTGGTACAGATCTACTACTCACACCCTCCTCTCAGGATCCCTCCCTCTGTACTGGTACAGATCTACTACTCACACCCCTCCTCTCAGTATCCCTCTCCTCTGTACTGGTACAGATCTACTACTCACACCACTCCTCTCAGGATCCCTCCCTCTGTACTGGTACAGATCTACTACTCACACCACTCCTCTCAGGATCCCTCCTCTGTACTGGTACAGATCTACTACTCACACCCTCCTCTCAGGATCCCTCCCTCTGTACTGGTACAGATCTACTACTCACACCACTCCTCTCAGATCCCTCCCTCTGTACTGGTACAGATCTACTACTCACACCCCTCCTCTCAGGATCCCTCCCTCTGTACTGGTACAGATCTACTACTCACACCCCTCCTCTCAGGATCCCTCCCTCTGTACTGGTACAGATCTACTCACACCCTCCTCTCAGGATCCCTCCCTCTGTACTGGTACAGATCTACTACTCACACCACTCCTCTCAGTATCCCTCCCTCTGTACTGGTACAGATCTACTACTCACACCCTCCTCTCAGTATCCCTCCCTCTGTACTGGTACAGATCTACTACTCACACCACTCCTCTCAGGATCCCTCCCTCTGTACTGGTACAGATCTACTACTAACACCACTCCTCTCAGGATCCCTCCTCTGTACTGGTACAGATCTACTACTAACACCACTCCTCTCAGGATCCCTCCCTCTGTACTGGTACAGATCTACTACTCACACCACTCCTCTCAGGATCCCTCCCTCTGTACTGGGTACAGATCTACTACTCACACCCCTCCTCTCAGGATCCCTCCTCTGTACAGGTACAGATCTACTACTCACACCCCTCCTCTCAGGATCCCTCCCTCTGTACTGGTACAGATCTACTACTCACACCCCTCCTCTCAGGATCCCTCCCTCTGTACTGGTACAGATCTACTACTCACACCCCTCCTCTCAGGATCCCTCCCTCTGTACTGGTACAGATCTACTACTCACACCACTCCTCTCAGGATCCCTCCCTCTGTACTGGTACAGATCTACTACTCACACCCCTCCTCTCAGTATCCCTCCCTCTGTACTGGTACAGATCTACTACTCACACCACTCCTCTCAGTATCCCTCCCTCTGTACTGGTACAGATCTACTACTCACACCACTCCTCTCAGTATCCCTCCCTCTGTACTGGTACAGATCTACTACTCACACCACTCCTCTCAGTATCCCTCCCTCTGTACTGGTACAGATCTACTACTCACACCACTCCTCTCAGTATCCCTCCCTCTGTACTGGTACAGATCTACTACTCACACCACTCCTCTCAGTATCCCTCCCTCTGTACTGGTACAGATCTACTACTCACACCACTCCTCTCAGTATCCCTCCCTCTGTACTGGTACAGATCTACTACTCACACCCCTCCTCTCAGGATCCCTCCCTCTGTACTGGTACAGATCTACTACTCACACCACTCCTCTCGGGATCTCTGCCCCTTGATCCATCTTCCTCTACTTTCTTCACTGCCTCAACATATGACAACTTCTGCACTACTCTAATCCTGGGAACCTCAACCTGCATCTCTCGCATGGGACATTTCTGATCCCCAGCCCCAGGGGCACCCCTACAATTAACGCATACCGCTACTTTCCCCAATGCGACACATTCCTTTGTCTCATGCCCTTCTGCACACTTCTCACACCTAGGAAGCTCCCTCCTACACACTGCTGCCACATGCCCAAAAGCTTGACACCTATAACAACGTAATGTGTTTGGCACAAAAGCTCTTATAGGAATACCTATATATCCTAACATCACTTTTGTCGGGCAAAGACTCAACATCAAAACTCAAAGAACAGACAATGACTCTTCTGTTTCGCCACCCTGTCTGCGTCGCACCAAACGACGGGCATCACAAACACTGGGCCCTTCAGTTGGTCAACTTTAACATTTACCGCTACCCCAGTAATCACTCCTTTCAATGGCACCCTTTTCTTGAGAGCAAAACAATTCACATATCTTGTCCCCATTCGTTTAACACGGAGCGCCTTCTCCCTCTGACCAGCAGAAACACAAACAATTATCACAAGACCACTTCTGGTTACCCTCACCGATTCCACAGCATCTAACTCTGTTTTCACCCACCCTGAAACCACAAATGGTCCACTTCCCCCCAAAAAAACTTCACTCCTACTCGACTCATCTTTATCCTGACCCTCAGTGCAAGCCTCGGCCCCGAGAACTTCAGCACAACTACCTACGATACTTTGCCCTCATTCATTTCCATTTCTCTTCCCGTCTTCAACTCACTCTGTTTATACTTTCTATCGTTCTGTTCCAACAAATCATCTCCCTTTCTTCTGCCATTTTGAGTCAACTCACGCTCACCCTCTTCCTCTCTCTTTCCTAGACCTCCTCTGCTTCTCTTATTCCCTCCTCTGTACTCCAAGTATAAATCTCCTGATGATAATATTGCACTTCTCCTGACATACATCTTGTTCTTGCCCTGTCAAGGGACGCCATTTTAACCCGGCTGTCACAATCTCCGTACAATCAGCACGAACCCCTCGGGATGTTAGTGTCAACAATGTGTCCCACTTGTAAAGCAGCTGCTTCGTCTTGATGTTTCTTCTTTAACAATAGCTACCGCGACGCTTTCCATCTCATCAGTCACGTGACACCTATTAGTCAGAAAGAACCCTTTAGTGAATCTCTGTGGAGTACAGTAAATTAACAAAGTGAATTTAAGAAGTCTTTTTTTCTTCACTAATTACCTTATTATTTTAACTGCAATGATAATGTTTTTGAAGACTGTTTGGTTGGTCACATTGTTGGTGTTTCTAGTTCTGTCTTACATGCAGTAGCCTAATAAAGGTTAGCTCTCTGTTTAACATTGTTCCAAAAGATTTATGTTTATTCATTGATAGAAGATTTGACTTTGCTTTAAAATACAAGATTCAGTAACACATTGTAAATGCTAATATATTTCCATAAAAAAATAACTTAAAAAGACAGACAATGCAAAACTTTCTTAAATACACGGCGCACATATCAGATTCCATTGATATTTTTGCAAAGCAATGACATTTCAGTTTGCCAAATAAGCCAAAACGAAGAAGAAATAATAAGTTACCTATGGTGGAGGAGAGAGATGGATCTCCAATACATGAAACTATGGCGTTTTGACACAAATAAATAGCAATACATTTAGCTAAATCATTTCATGTAGGCCAATACACAGTAGTAGTACTACAATTAATAATACATGACAAGATGTTGTAATTCTGAATATTGTGCCACAGTCTTGATTGAAACAAAACTTCACATGAATACAATTCATAACATTTCATGAATGTCTCCATCTGTCTGTCTCATGGTGATGCCAGCAATACAATCTCTCAGCTAAAAACAAATGTACATCAAGTAAATAAATAAATTAAGCCATTGTTCTTTTTTTTAAATGAATAATCATTTATAAATAACTGCTGGAAAGCACATTTAAAAAAAAAAAACTGTGAACATCAAGAAACATGAAACATGTTATGTCTTGTAGTGATGACATTTAGGGTTTTGTGATATTTGCTCATGTATAATATTGTCTAAATCATGAATAACCATAATGTGCCTCTTCTTCTTCAACAACATCGTATTTAATACATCTGAATAAAATATCTCATACTGTACATTCAAATATCTTATTAAAATACAAACTGTAGACTGTACATATTAATGTTCTTCTCGGCTCATTTTAATGTCCATGAGCCAATCAGGTCCCACAGAACCCTGACAGTTCAGCCCATTGGTCACTGAATTACCTGCTCCAATAACTGATTGTCTGTGGATGAAGGAGTTTCTATTGGATCGGATAAGCCAATCAGAGACTCCAGGAGGCAGATGCCAGCTGTCTCATTGAACTGTGGGACATTTGCAGAACTCAACACTTGCAGATGAAGGAAGTTGTCAGGGTGCTTGTGGCCTTTGAATGAGTTGTGTAGAGGGGCTGAGCTATAGTCTGTAGGGAAGTTGTCAAAGAGCTCCAAATCCGAGTCAGAGGAGAGACTGAGGTCCATGTAGCTGCTGGATGAGTAGTCTATGGAAGGAGAGGGTGTGTTGGGGTAGTCCTGGAGGGGACTGTGGGTGAACAGGGCCGTCGCTTGGTTGGCATTGTCGTCTTGATACTCGGCCATGAAAGAACCGCCGCCGTAGCTGTTGTCTGTGTGTCTGTGTGTCTTCTCTGTGTACCTTTGTGTATTGTCTGTGTTGTCTGTGTGTCTGTGTGTCTTCTCTGTGTACCTTTGTGTATTGTCTGTGTTGTCTGTGTGTCTGTGTGTCTTCTCTGTGTACCTTTGTGTATTGTCTGTGTGTCTGTGTGTCTTCTCTGTGTACCTTTGTGTATTGTCTGTGTGTGAACCGGGTGCGTTGGACAGGCCGAGGGTGGCTGTGGTGTCTTTACAGAGGTCGTACGACGTGTCGCAACCGGTGACACACTGGCGAAGGTGTGGCGACGGTTGTCTCCCTGGCTTTGTGCCACTTTCACTGCCCATGGAGCAGTCCTCATTGTCAGAGTCGCAGAAGCTGAGGACACAAGCCACACCTCCATCGTCCACATCCAAGAGAGGCTGGTGCTCTCGAGGGCTTCCTCCCACGTCGGAGTCCTCGCTCTGGGCAGAGACGCCGGACGAGTCGGTCATGTCACTACAGCAACTATTCTCAACCTCACACAGTTCAGAGCTGAAGTGGAAGGTAGGGGTGGTGGGGATGGAGAGAGGGAGGCCCTCTTCTTCCAGGGTGAACCCGAAGGGGCATCTCCCCTCCTGGGCACTGTCCTGCTGATGCTGTCCCTGGTCCTGGAGCTCCTGGAGATCATCTTCGTTCTCCTCTGGGTCTCTCCTCTGGGTTAGTATCTCATCCTGCAGTCTCCTCTCCAGTTCCAGCCTCATGACAGTGTGTATGTAGTGGGTCTGGACTCGTCTGGAGTTGAACTCCACGCGACCGTTAGTATTCCCACAGCCATCCTTTGTGCAGCCGCAAGGGAAGTTGGAGCGATCCATCTGTTGCAGGGAGAGATCACATTCATCTTAGCTCATTATATGACTGAAATCATAGCTCATTATATAACTGAAATCATACCTCATTATATAACTGAAATCATATCTCATTATATAACTGACATCATAGCTCATTATATAACTGAAATCATACCTCATTATATAACTGAAATCATAGCTCATTATATAACTGAAATCATAGCTCATTATATAACTGAAATCTTAGCTCATTATATAACTGAAATCATAGCTCATTATATAACTGAAATCATAGCTCATTATATAACTGAAATCATAGCTCATTATATAACTGAAATCATACCTCATTATATAACTGAAATCATAGCTCATTATATAACTGAAATCTTAGCTCATTATATAACTGAAATCATAGCTCATTATATAACTGAAATCATAGCTCATTATATAACTGAAATCATAGCTCATTATATAACTGAAATCATAGCTCATTATATAACTGAAATCATAGCTCATTATATAACTGAAATCATAGCTCATTATATAACTGAAATCATAGCTCATTATATAACTGAAATCATAGCTCATTATATAACTGAAATCTTAGCTCATTATATAACTGAAATCATAGCTCATTATATAACTGAAATCATAGCTCATTATATGACTAAAGTTTGCATCTGATCTAGGTGTGGGACAGAATACTCATTCTTTGCCAAATGGCTTTTGTTCATCAGACGCCCAGGGATCAAACCCCTCACATCTGCATGGCTCTCACCTGGCACTTGATCCCGTTCAGACTACAGGCGCAGGTTTCAGGTTCACAGAATCCCTGGCAGTCACATCCACAGTCCTCTCGGGATTTCCTCAGAGCATGGAGCTCTCTCTTCTCCTCCCGGTCGATGTGCCTCGCCCCCGCCGCCCGGAGTAGAGCCTGTCTCTGGCGGGAAGCGTAGGGGTACAGGAGCCCCCCGTCACCCCCATCCTCCTCCCCATCCTCAAGGTCAGCCGCAGGGAGGTGGGCCTCGATGTCTTCGTCAGGCACCTGGTCGATCTGATCGATGGTGAGGCGATCTAACTCCTCCTGGTCCGTAATGCCACTGGCTGTCAGCTGGAGAGAAGAGAGTTACTTCAAATAAAATATTTACACATCGTCCTTAACTTTTATTTTGAAATGCTTTTAGAGTATTTTCAAGGGAGTCAAGGAAAACAAGATGCAACCCATCTGGGTCGTTTCCATGTTATTACAGTAACCCATCTGGGTCGTTCCATGTTATTACAGTAACCCATCTGGGTCGTTCCATGTTATTACAGTAACCCATCTGGGTCGTTCCATGTCATTACAGTAACCCATCTGGTCGTTCCATGTTATTACAGTAACCCATCTGGGTCGTTCCATGTTATTACAGTAACCCATCTGGGTCATTCCATGTCATTACAGTAACCCATCTGGGTCGTTCCATGTTATTACAGTAACCCATCTGGGTCATTCCATGTCATTACAGTAACCCATCTGGGTCGTTCCATGTTATTACAGTAACCCATCTGGGTCGTTCCATGTTATTACAGTAACCCATCTGGGTCGTTCCATGTTATTACAGTAACCCATCTGGGTCGTTCCATGTTATTACAGTAACCCATCTGGGTCGTTCCATGTTATTACAGTAACCCATCTGGGTCGTTCCATGTTATTACAGTAACCCATCTGGGTCGTTCCATGTTATTACAGTAACCCATCTGGGTCGTTCCATGTCATTACAGTAACCCATCTGGGTCGTTCCATGTCATTACAGTAACCCATCTGGTCGTTTCCATGTCATTACAGTAACCCATCTGGGTCGTTCCATGTTATTACAGTAACCCATCTGGGTCGTTCCATGTTATTACAGTAACCCACCTGGGTCGTTCCATGTTATTACAGTAACCCATCTGGGTCGTTCCATGTTATTACAGTAACCCATCTGGGTCGTTCCATGTTATTACAGTAACCCATCTGGGTCGTTTCCATGTTATTACAGTAACCCATCTGGGTCGTTTCCATGTTATTACAGTAACCCATCTTGGTCGTTCCATGTTATTACAGTAACCCATCTGGGTCGTTCCATGTCATTACAGTAACCCATCTGGGTCGTTCCATGTTATTACAGTAACCCATCTGGGTCGTTCCCATGTTATTACAGTAACCCATCTGGGTCGTTTCCATGTTATTACAGTAACCCATCTGGGTCGTTTCCATGTTATTACAGTAACCCATCTGGTCGTTCCATGTCATTACAGTAACCCATCTGGGTCGTTCCATGTCATTACAGTAACCCACCTGGGTCGTTCCATGTTATTACAGTAACCCATCTGGGTCGTTCCATGTTATTACAGTAACCCATCTGGGTCGTTCCATGTTATTACAGTAACCCATCTGGGTCGTTCCATGTTATTACAGTAACCCATCTGGGTCGTTCCATGTTATTACAGTAACCCATCTGGGTCGTTCCATGTCATTACAGTAACCCATCTGGGTCGTTCCATGTCATTACAGTAACCCATCTGGGTCGTTCCATGTTATTACAGTAACCCATCTGGGTCGTTCCATGTTATTACAGTAACCCATCTGGGTCGTTCCATGTTATTACAGTAACCCATCTGGGTCGTTCCATGTTATTACAGTAACCCATCTGGGTCGTTCCATGTTATTACAGTAACCCATCTGGGTCGTTCCATGTTATTACAGTAACCCATCTGGGTCGTTCCATGTCATTAGGGTAACCCATCCGGGTCGTTCCATGTCATTACAGTAACCCATCTGGGTCGTTCCATGTTATTACAGTAACCCATCTGGGTCGTTCCATGTTATTACAGTAACCCATCTGGGTCGTTCCATGTTATTACAGTAACCCATCTGGGTAGTTCCATGTTATTACAGTAACCCATCTATTATGTTCCATGTTATTACAGTAACCCACCCCATGTTATTACAGTAACCCATCTGGGTCGTTCCAGGTTATTACCCAGTAACCCATCAGGTCGTTCCATGTTATTACAGTAACCCACGTTCCAACCACCCACAGACCCCCATCCGGTCGCTCCATGTCATTACAGTAACCCATCCACCTCCATGATTACAGTAACCATCCACAGACGTTCCATGTTATTACAGTAACCCATCAGTCGTTCCATGTTATTACAGTAACCCATCAGCAGAGGTCGCTCCATGTTATTACAGTAACCCATCTGGCCATTCCATGTGGGAACAGAAACCATGGAAACCATGTGTTTGATGTATTTATACGATTCCACAGTAACCCATCTACCACGATCCATGTTATAGTATCAGTTCCATCCGGGTCGTTCCACTGCTTATTCAGTAACCCATCTAGTATGGAGCTGTTATTACAGTAACCAGTAGTCTGGGCTGCTATCCATGTCATTTAGAAGGCCATGACTGACCAGTAGTTAGAAACAGATAAGATGACTGACCAACATTATTATGTTGAAATGACCAGTTGTATGGAGCTGCCACAGACACACCAGTAGTATTGAGCTGCTATGACTGACCAGAGTATGGAGCCCAACCACCCACAGACTATGACTGACCATCAACCACCCACAGACTGACCAGTAGTATGGAGCTGCATGACTGACCAGTAGTAACCTATGACTGACCACAGAGTACCCCTATGACTGACCAGTAGTATGGGACCCCCTATGACTGACCAGTAGTAGACCCCTATGACTGACCAACCATCCACAGAGCCCCATACCCAAACTATCCAGCTGCTATGTGACCAGCAGTATGGAGGCTGCTGATGGACCAGTAGGATGGGGCTGCTCATCCAGTAATGGGACTGGAATGGAGCCAGTGGAATGGGAACCTGGAAACCATGGAAACCATGTGTTTGATGTATTTGATACGATTCCACTGACTCTGCTCCAACTATTACCACGATGCCTGTGGTATATAGTATCAGTTCTCTATGACTGACTAACTGCTATGACTGACCAGTAGTATGGAGCTGCTATGACTGACCAGTAGTATGGGGCTGCTATGTCTGACCAGTAGTATGGAGCTGCTATGTCTGACCAGTAGTATGGAGCTGCTATGACTGACCAGTAGTATGGGGCTGCTATGTCTGACCAGTAGTATGGAGCTGCTATGACTGACCAGTAGTATGGAGCTGCTATGTCTGACCAGTAGTATGGAGCTGCTATGACTGACCAGTAGTATGGAGCTGCTATGACTGACCAGTAGTATGGAGCTGCTATGACTGATGAGTAGTATGGAGCTGCTATGACTGACCAGTAGTATGGAGCTGCTATGACTGACCAGTAGTATGGAGCTGCTATGACTGACCAGTAGTATGGAGCTGCTATGACTGACCAGTAGTATGGAGCTGCTATGACTGACCAGTAGTATGGAGCTGCTATGACTGACCAGTAGTATGGAGCTGCTATGACTGACCAGTAGTATGGAGCTGCTATGACTGACCAGTAGTATGGAGCTGCTATGTCTGACCAGTAGTATGGAGCTGCTATGACTGACCAGTAGTATTGAGCTGCTATGACTGACCAGTAGTATGGAGCTGCTATGTCTGACCAGTAGTATGGAGCTGCTATGACTGACCAGTAGTATGGAGCTGCTATGACTGACCAGTAGTATGGAGCTGCTATGACTGACCAGTAGTATGGAGCTGCTATGACTGACCAGTAGTATGGAGCTGCTATGACTGACCAGTAGTATGGAGCTGCTATGACTGACCAGTAGTATGGAGCTGCTATGACTGACCAGTAGTATGGAGCTGCTATGACTGACCAGTAGTATGGAGCTGCTATGACTGACCAGTAGTATGGAGCTGCTATGACTGACCAGTAGTATGGAGCTGCTATGACTGACCAGTAGTATGGAGCTGCTATGACTGACCAGTAGTATGGAGCTGCTATGACTGACCAGTAGTATGGAGCTGCTATGACTGACCAGTAGTATGGAGCTGCTATGACTGACCAGTAGTATGGAGCTGCTATGACTGACCAGTAGTATGGAGCTGCTATGACTGACCAGTAGTATGGAGCTGTTATGACTGACCAGTAGTATGGAGCTGTTATGACTGATGAGAAGTATGGAGCTGCTATGACTGATGAGTAGTATGGAGCAACTCTATTGTTTCTTCACCCTATGCATTCTCAGTGAATCTGGTGATCCCCCCATAATCAGAAAGGAGTCATTGAAGTTGTTTGGATTTTGTTCCATCCTATGTCCTGTTCTGACCACTAGATGGTGCTGTTCTTCCTCCATTTCAATGTTAAAGGCATAGTTCATTTGAGTTACAAAATTACATTTTGTACCGGTGCCCCCTGTATATTGTCTCCACATTGACTCTGTACCAGTACGCCCTGTATATAGCCTCCACATTGACTCTGTACCAGTACCCCCTGTATATAGCCTCCACATTGACTCTGTACCAGTACCCCCTGTATATAGCCTCCACATTGACTCTGTACCGTAATACCCTGTATATAGCCTCCACATTGACTCTGTACCAGTACGCCCTGTATATAGCCTCCACATTGACTCTGTACCAGTACCCCCTGTATATAGAGTCTCCACATTGACTCTGTACCGGTACCCCCTGTATATAGCCTCCACATTGACTCTGTACCAGTACCCCCTGTATATAGCCTCCACATTGACTCTGTACCGTAATACCCTGTATATAGCCTCCACATTGACTCTGTACCGGTACCCCCTGTATATAGCCCCCACATTGACTCTGTACCGTAATACCCTGTATATAGTCTCCACATTGACTCTGTACCGTAATACCCTGTATATAGTCTCCACATTGACTCTGTACCGGTACCCCCTGTATATAGCCTCCACATTGACTCTGTACCGTAATACCCTGTATATAGCCTCCACATTGACTCTGTACCGTAATACCCAGTATATAGCCTCCACATTGACTCTGTACCGGTACCCCCTGTATATAGCCTCCACACTGACTCTGTACCGGTACCCCCTGTATATAGCCTCCACACTGACTCGGTACCGGTACCCCCTGTATATAGCCTCCACATTGACTCTGTACCGTAATACCCTGTATATAGCCTCCACATTGACTCTGTACCGTAATACCCTGTATATAGCCTCCACACTGACTCTGTACCGGTACCCCCTGTATATAGCCTCCACATTGACTCTGTACCGGTACCCCCTGTATATAGCCTCCACATTGACTCTGTACCGTAATACCCTGTATATAGTCTCCACATTGACTCTGTACCGTAATACCCTGTATATAGCCTCCACATTGACTCTGTACCGGTACCCCTGTATATAGCCTCCACACTGACTCGGTACCGGTACCCCTGTATATAGCCTCCACACTGACTCGGTACCGGTACCCCCTGTATATAGCCTCCACATTGACTCTGTACCGTAATACCCTGTATATAGCCTCCACATTGACTCTGTACCGTATACCCTGTATATAGCCTCCACACTGACTCTGTACCGGTACCCTGTATATAGCCTCCACATTGACTCTGTACCGGTACCCCTGTATATAGTCTCCACATTGACTCTGTACCGTAATACCCTGTATATAGTCTCCACATTGACTCTGTACCGTAATACCCTGTATATAGTCTCCACATTGACTCTGTACCGTAATACCCTGTATATAGTCTCCACATTGACTCTGTACCGTAATACCCTGTATATAGCCTCCACATTGACTCTGTACCGTAATACCCTGTATATAGCCTCCACATTGACTCTGTACCGGTACCCCCTGTATATAGCCTCCACATTGACTCTGTACCGGTACCCCCTGTATATAGCCTCCACATTGACTCTGTACCGGTACCCCCTGTATATAGCCTCCACACTGACTCTGTACCGGTACCCCCTGTATATAGCCTCCACATTGACTCTGTACCGGTACCCCCTGTATATAGCCTCCACATTGACTCTGTACCGGTACCCCCTGTATATAGCCTCCACATTGACTCTGTACCGGTACCCCCTGTATATAGCCTCCACATTGACTCTGTACCGGTACCCCCTGTATATAGCCTCCACATTGACTCTGTACCGTAATACCCTGTATATAGCCTCCACATTGACTCTGTACCGTAATACCCTGTATATAGTCTCCACATTGACTCTGTACCGTAATACCCTGTATATAGCCTCCACATTGACTCTGTACCGGTACCCCCTGTATATAACCTCGTTACTGTTATTTTATTGTTGCTCTTTAACTATTTTTTAAATTTTAAATTTTTTTTTATTTGATTTATTCCTTACTTCAGTTTATTTAGTAAATACTTTCTTAACACTTATTTTTTCTTAACTGCATTGTTGGTTAAAGGCTTGTTAGTCAGCATTTCACTCTAAAATATACACCTGTTGTTTTCGGCGCATGTGACAAACAACATTTGATTTGATTATTTGATTTTGATTTTAATTTAAGCAAATGGGATGCAAGAAACTATACCAGAATGGTCCGTTTGCACTCGACTGGGACAAACACAGGACAGCATGCTTTTTATTTCAGGGGTAGGCTTCATCTGGTTCAAGGGAAACCGCCTGGGCAATGAGGTCTACAGTGCTCACTAGTCGATTAGAAGTCTAGAATACTTACTCTCTGTCTGAGTGTCTCCAGCCTCTCCTCCCTCAGTCTATCTCTGAGTCTCTCCCTGCGCCTCCTTCGTCTCTCCTGGGTGTGCTCTGCCAGTGTGTACCTCCGGAGGGCGCTGTGCTTCCTCACCATGCCCAGGGTGGCACCGCCGCGTCTCGGAACGCTGGTGAAACCCTGGCAACGCTGGAACAGGAACACCGTCACCTGGTTGAAGACAACGCTGTTGCTATGGCCGCTGTTGTCATGGGAAAGTTTTGGGCTCTTCAGGATGGAGCGGACTGTTGGTGGTGGAGGAGGAGGAGGAGGAGGAGGAGGAGGAGGAGGAGGAGGAGGAGGGGAAACAAGGTTTAGAGTCACGACAAGAAGTTGGTGTATTCTATGCCTTTGTCAATGTCAGCTTGTTAGAGCTACTGCATATCAGTTCTGAATGTAGCGTTTTGATGTCTCTCTTGTCGTGATGTGTGTTTTGTCCTATATTTATATATTTTTTAAATAGTTTTATTGTATTTTTAATCCCAACCCCTGTCCCCGCAGGAGGCCTTTTGCCTTAAGCCGTCATTGTAAATATGAATTTGTACTTAACTGACTTTACGAGTTAAATAAATTTAAAAAATTAAAAAATAAGTATGCTGAAAGTGCTGATCCTGCAGTTCTGTCAGCCGCCACTGGGTGGCAGACTACACTACCTCACCTACTGTCAATGGTTGCAAGTTACAACCCAGTGTTAACAACTTTGTCAACTGGGTCACCACAGTTGAACATAGGGGAGTTTATCTGCTAGAAATAAAACACCAAGGAGTACTTATAATAATGCAAACGAAGCCAAATGAGAGAGAATGAAGAGAGAGAAAGACAATGTCTCCCTCAACACAGAGACAGAAAGAGACCCTGCTTATAATTATAGTAAGACCCTCTAACCGCTCTGCAGTTTGGTGAGAAGTAACCACCCTACTACTAAGAGACTGTTAAATACCCATCAGGTCACTGATGACTCATCAGGTCGCTGTTTACATTTGACAGTTTGGCCTCATGATAACGAGTCGTTTGACCTTCACATGCTGGAGTGGAGAAGGAACTCAAAAGTGAGGAGGTTGGTAAACAACAGCTCAGCAAGCTACGTAGTAACCTATTCCATGTCCCAAATAGCACCCTATTACCTATAGGGGCCCTGATCAAAAGAAGTGCACTACATAGGAAAGAGCGTACCATTTGGGATTCAGCTTAGTTCCGCTGCTGTTATTTTGGCTAAAGACATTCCATACTGGGACACAGTGTGTTTTCAGTAGTGTGGGGGAGAAATGGTAGTTTCATGATTGATTAACTATTTATGACCTATTTCACGTCTATTCTGTAATGAATCTAACTCTCAATGTGGTTTGGAGAAAAAAATTATTACCACATGAAATATAAATAGTTTTTTTGTTTTGCTTTTTGGTCCATGAAATCAAAATAACAACCACAATCTAATAGACTATGTTGAGCCTGAGGGAAGTGTGTCTATGTGCTGTCCATTGAAAACAGTACAAAACAAGAGTCGCTGGAGTTTGTAGTGATCTTTGAATGAAATAACATGAACCTATTTGCAGCTTAGGCATGATAACTGTAATTCACATCATATTGCTTAGTCAAATGATTCAGTCAAACGCAAGGGGCAAAGCCCAGTGCCTCAAAGAGAAGTCTATTCTCTGCTATCAGCAGGTTGTAACTTAGCTGCTGTAGTGTGATAATGGGACACTCCTTCAATACACTCCCTAGCAAGTGACTCTGATAACAATAGTGTAGCTTTGCATTTATTTGAAAGATAAGACATATTCATTGCAAGTTTATTGACCAATGACCATAAAAATGATATACATTAACATATACTGTATATAGACATACTGTATAAAACATACTGCATACTATACATTCAGGGGCTTTCCTCGTGAGATCTACTGGCCAAAATATTGCTTTAAGATTGTAATAACATGGATCATCAACAGATGTGGTCATGTAGCTACATCATTCTGAGATGTGTTAAATGTAGCTACATCATTCTGAGATGTGTTAAATGTAGCTACATCATTCTGAGATGTGTTAAATGTAGCTACATCATTCTGAGATGTGTTAAATGTAGCTACATCATTCTGAGATGTGTTAAATGTAGCTACATCATTCTGAGATGTGGTTCTCATTCTGAGATGTGTTAAATGTAGCTACATCATTCTGAGATGTGTTAAATGTAGCTACATCATTCTGAGATGTGGTCATGTAGCTACATCATTCTGAGATGTGTTAAATGTAGCTACATCATTCTGAGATGTGTTAAATGTAGCTACATCATTCTGAGATGTGTTAAATGTAGCTACATCATTCTGAGATGTGGTCATGTAGCTACATCATTCTGAGATGTGGTCATGTAGCTACATCATTCTGAGATGTGTTAAATGTAGCTACATCATTCTGAGATGTGGTAAATGTAGCTACATCATTCTGAGATGTGGTAAATGTAGCTACATCATTCTGAGATGTGGTCATGTAGCTACATCATTCTGAGATGTGTTAAATGTAGCTACATCATTCTGAGATGTGTTAAATGTAGCTACATCATTCTGAGATGTGTTAAATGTAGCTACATCATTCTGAGATGTGTTAAATGTAGCTACATCATTCTGAGATGTGTTAAATGTAGCTACATCATTCTTATTGACTTACTGGGTAGATGGGAGGTAGGTGAGGCAGAGTTGAAGTCTTGGTTGTCACTGTTGCGGCTCTCCTCATCCGACTCCCATTCCGAGGAGGCGGAGGAGGAGGGGGAGGAGGAAGAGGTGGAGGAAGATGGGGAGGAGTAGCAAGGGTCCTCCTCTTCTACCTCGGAATACTTCCTCTTCAGGACCCCACTCATGGCTTCTCTAGGGCGGTTAGACGATCTGCCTGGATACAAAACAGTTTTTTTTTGAAAGATGGTGAATATACATTAACAATACACATTAATTCTGCGATGGTGATGAATGAATACTCACTAACTGTAGTACATGGATGTGTAATAGTGGGGCGGCAGGGTAGCCTAGTGGTTAGAGCGTTGGACTAGTAACCGAAAGGTTGCAAGTTCAAATCCCCCGAACAGGCAGTTAACCCCACTGTTCCTAAGCCGTCATGGAAAATAATGAATTGGTTCTTAACCGACTTGCCTAGTTAAATAAAGGTTAAAAAAATAACATTTAATAGCTTTAAGGCACCGTATTTTGCTGACTATATGTCTCGTGAAAACTGAGGTATAACAATTACGACTGTTAAAGTTCACTTAAGTTAACTTTTTTTGTCATTTTTAGTGCACAATTTATTTTATCGTGATTAATTGTATTGTCTGAAAACATCATAAATATATAACTTTTCTAGCTAAAAACACCAACAACAACGTGATGTCAAAACAAGTTGACATTGAGGTAAAAAATAAATAAAAAAAATAAAAGAAAGTTGTACTTTATCAATGTATCTGATTTTGCTAAATCGAGACATTAATATCCTTGTAATACTTTTTATATATAAAATCTTAAATTACAGCTCAATTTTAGCAAATTTGTGATTAATCACAGAAAGTCCTGCTATTAAGTCAGATTACATTTGAGAAAAAAAATATTTTCACAGCCCTCGATATGTCCATGAGTCATACACAATGCCGTGCCCACTCACTCGGTGAATCAGTAGTCTACCGTAATAACTGAACGTGTGTAACAGTGATTCACAAGCTTTTTTTTGGCACACTGACGTTATTTATAATGCATTTTCTGACTACTATAGCTAATATCAGTCTGGTGAAAACAGAGTTTACCAATACCCCAATGGTTGAGTCATGCAAAGTTGCAAAGTGCGGTATTTACTCAGTAACGTACACACTGCTCAATTTCACCCACGACATTTACATGTCAAACACGCATCAAAATACATATGCAAAACAAAAACATCACTGGGACTTTCCTTTCCAATAACATTTCAACAAACTGCCAACAATAAATTAGATCTATGTCTCGTTGTCAATGGGCAAAAAACCACAGCAGAGTAATCTGATACTGCTTTTGTTGTTCACCGGTTAGGAGCGTTGTTTTCCAACCTCATTCCTTGACTGAAGTACCTGTACCGGTTTGACAGGTTTTAAAAGGAGGACATCTGCTCATTTAAACTAATGAAAGCGGCCCCTATAGATGATCCAACCATCACTAGCTGAGATATTGATAACCTGTGTCAGAAACATGCTCAATAACTATTGCAATCCATTTTTTTTGTTTTGTTGTTGCTTTAGTGAAAGACAAGGGAAACTGCAGGCTAGGCTAAAAATGTCAATAGCTCTTTCTCTCTTTCCTTCTCCTCATTAACATTCCAATGATTCCAGGGACGTTTATCAGGAAGAAAACGTGGAAACAGGGAGGGAGGGAGTCCAGGAAGGAATATTTCTGAGGGAAAATGATGTCTAGAGCAGGCTATTTTGGCCCCAGTGAAACAGGGAGAGAGGGAGTCCAGGAAGGAATATTTCTGAGGGAAAATGATGTCTAGAGCAGGCTATTTTGGCCCCAGTGAAACAGGGAGAGAGGGAGTCCAGGAAGGAATATTTCTGAGGGAAAATGATGTCTAGAGCAGGCTATTTTGGCCCCAGTGAAACAGGGAGGTACAGTGGAAACCAAGCCCACACAGAACAAGCAACATACAGGCCTGTTTAATGATTACAAACGTAGCTTGTGTTGAATACTACTGTAAATACATACTTAAATAGGCTCAACTGGACTCTAACGTAAAGTGTCAAATACAAGAGAGTAGAGCAGTGGTCTTCAACTTTTTGCACATTTATTTTACCCATGTTTAATTTTTGTGAATGATAATGGCAAGGAGAAGTAATCAACATTTTCAAATGAATAGATTTGAGTAAATATTTTTTTCATTATTTTTGACCTATGGTTAAAATTAGAAGACATCATCAGCCTATCAGTTAAAAAAACATTTAAAAAATAAAAATAAACTCCAAATGCATTTGTGCAAGTAGCTGTTCAGCTGGTTCAACAACGGTTAGCCGTGCGTTAGCAAACATACATGTCCAAGTCAAGGAGACTTACCGCCTTGCCACGAGGGGTACTCAAGGGTACATTTTCAAAGCCTGTCAGATACTCCAGCAAGTGTTATTTCACTCCATGTTAATATTAGGGGTTGAGAAATAAAGTCATTGGAAATAAGAAATGACCCTCTTCTATACTATAGATATGTCATTCAAAATGAGCTGCATTTTGTTGGTTTTGTAGTGATATACAGAAAAACAATAACAAAAACAATATTTTATCCTGCTTTTATATTTGTATATTTTTGCAGACCCCCCAGTAGAACCCAGAGTAGAACCCCCAGTAGAACCCACAGTAGAACCCAGAGTAGAACCCCCAGTATAACCCCCAGTAGGACCCCTGGAGGGTTGTGTACTTCAGCTTGAATACACCTGGTGTAGAGGCTTGTTGTCGCAGAAAAGCTCTCTATTCTAGTCATTTGAACTCTTGTCCACCCCCTGTTCTACTAATAGGAAGGAATAGGAGGAATCTGTTACTAGGAAGGAATAGGAGGAATCTGTTACTAGGAAGGAATAGGAGGAATCTGTTACTAGGAAGGAATAAGAGGAGTGTACTACTAGGAAGGAATAGGAGGAATCTGTTACTAAGAAGGTTTAAGAGGAGTGTACTACTAGGAAGGAATAAGAGGAGTGTACTACTAGGAAGGAATAGGAGGAATCTGTTACTAAGAAGGTTTAAGAGGAGTGTACTACTAGGAAGGAATAAGAGGAGTGTACTACTAGGAAGGAATAGGAGGAATCTGTTACTAAGAAGGTTTAAGAGGAGTCTGTTACTAAGGTTTAAGAGGAGTGTACTACTAGGAAGGAATAAGAGGAGTGTACTACTAGGAAGGAATAGGAGGAATCTGTTACTAAGAAGGTTTAAGAGGAGTGTACTACTAGGAAGGAATAAGAGGAGTGTACTACTAGGAAGGAATAGGAGGAATCTGTTACTAAGAAGGTTTAAGAGGAGTGTACTACTAGGAAGGAATAGGAGGAATCTGTTACTAGGAAGGAATAGGAGGAATCTGTTACTAGGAAGGAATAGGAGGAATCTGTTACTAGGAAGGAATAGGAGGAATCTGTTACTAAGAAGGTTTAAGAGGAGTGTACTACTAGGAAGGAATAGGAGGAATCTGTTACTAGGAAGGTTTAAGAGGAGTCTGTTACTAAGAAGGTTTAAGAGGAGTGTACTACTAGGAAGGAATAGGAGGAATCTGTTACTAAGAAGGTTTAAGAGGAGTGTACTACTAGGAAGGAATAGGAGGAATCTGTTACTAAGAAGGTTTAAGAGGAGTGTACTACTAGGAAGGAATAAGAGGAGTGTACTACTAGGAAGGAATAGGAGGAATCTGTTACTAAGAAGGTTTAAGAGGAGTGTACTACTAGGAAGGTTTAAGAGGAGTGTACTACTAGGAAGGTTTAAGAGGAGTGTACTACTAGGAAGGAATAAGAGGAGTGTACTACTAGGAAGGTTTAAGAGGAGTGTACTACTAGGAAGGTTTAAGAGGAGTGTACTACTAGGAAGGTTTAAGAGGAGTGTACTACTAGGAAGGAATAGGAGGTATCTACTACTAGGAAGAATTAAGTCGAGAACAGACTGCCCTGTCAGTGTCCACTATATAACGGCAGGGTAGCCTAGTGGTTAGCGTTGGACTAGTAACCGGAAGGTTGGAAGTTCAAACCCCCGAGCTGACAAGGTACAAATCTGTCATTCTGCCCCTGAGCAGGCAGTTAACCCACTGTTCCTAGGCCATCATTGAACATAAGAATTTGTTCTTAACTGACTTGCCTAGTTAAATAAAGTTTAAAAAATAAATAAAATAACTCTGACAGTATCCCAGGTAACAACACAGTACTCAGTGTCATACTCACAGATATAACTATCGGGACAAGGCAGTCAAGACTAATTTATATAACACATGGTTGCTAGGAATTTGTCTTGGTGTTAAAAGAAAGAACGCACAGTTTCTACAGAGAAGGAACTATCTCATGTCTGGTTGCATGACTAACTGCATTATCCATTTGTAGTGATTGCAAAAGTTGCACTACAATATGTGTATTTATAAACCGGGTAAATTGGGTCCTGGATGCTGATTGGCTGAAAGCTGTGGTATATCAGACAATATTCCATGGGTATGAGACAAAATGACTCGTTTACTTTTCTAATTATGTTGGTAACCAGTTTACAATAGCAATAAGGCACCTCTGGGATGGTGATATCCGACCAAAATACCACGGCTAAGGGCTGTATCCAGGCACACCGTGTTGCATTGAGCATAAGAACCATCCTTAGCCGTGATATATTGGCCATATACCACACCTCCTCGGGCCTTATTGCCTAAATACAACATGTTGTTTCAGAGCGAGTTATGGTTTTCTTCTGCAATTTGATGAAAATCTCTCCAAGAGACATTCTGTTCCTTGACATCCCCTCTCACTTAGGTCAAATGTAATGGTGAGTGTACAGGTGGGTGTGTGCTTGTGTGTGTGTGTGTGTGTGTGTGTGTGTGGGGGGGTGACTAATATAAATAATTCAATGACTCACAGCAGCAGAAATACCTGAATTGCAGTGTTGCATAGCACTGTGCAACACACACACACACACACACACATACATACACATACACACGCACACGCACACGCACACACACACACACACACACACACACACACACACACACACACACACACACACTAACCAACCAACCAATATTTTACTCAACTCAAATTGCCACTACTACTAAGTACCCAGTGCCTCACTATTTGGCTTCCATCCCGTTATAAACGCGACCCAACTTCCGCCACTGACCTCGTCACTCCGCGAGCTTCATGTGGTCAGTAATTAGGCCTTTACAATGAAAACATTGTGCTGGTCAGCCCAGCAGCTAGTCACACTCAGCTGTTGCTGTTTGGGGTCTCTATTACAAGACCCAACTAGGCTACAGCAAGCAAAACAACTACTGGAAAACACTATCAAAAGGTTTTTTATCGATATAAATAGCTTTCATACAACCAAAACCAAACATAAAGCCTAAAAACAATATATTATTCTGCTTATCTTTTTGACAT
>NC_068443.1:5134755-5152255 GCF_023373465.1 Oncorhynchus keta | reverse complement strand
GTAGTTTTTCTACTCCCATACTCTGCAGACAGTCCTCTCCTGAGGGGTAAAGGAGGGGAGGGGTCTGCTGTCTCTGAGTTCAAAGGTCACTAACCCTGTGCCTCAGCATGTTTACAAACCAGTTTCAGCTGGTGCTGTCAGCATATTGCCTTGAGAGAGAGATTTGTGACCTGTTGCCACAAGAAAAGGGCAACCAGTGAAGAACAAACACCATTGTAAATACAACCCATATTTATGTTTATTTATTTTCCCTTTGGTACTATAACTATTTGCACATCATTACAACACGGTATAGAGACATAATATGACATTTGAAATGTCTTTATTATTTTGGAACTTCTGTATGTGTAATGTTTACTGTTCATTTTTATTGTTTATTTCACTTTTGTTTCCCATGCCAATAAATGTTTAAGAAAAAAGTGATTAAGAAAGTGAAACTATCTCAGACAGTGGTGGATATAACCAAATCGTCGCCACAATGTTTTAGTCTACCACTGTGTAATGAAGCTATTGTACACAAACAAGCTAAACTAAGTACAGAACCAAAGTTGTCCACACAGACATGACAATGGAGTAAAAATTAGATAATGGAAAATGAAGTAACACTGTTTTCTGTAGAACTACAAACGGAAACTACAACAGGATTTACATTTGTCAGTCCCCCTGTCAGTCCCCCTGTCAGTCCCCCTGTCTTTCTGCCTCTCTGCCTCCCTCTCTGCCTCCCTCTCTGCCTCCCTCTCTGCCTCCCTCTCTGCCTCCCTCTCAGCCTCCCTCTCTGCCTCCCTCTCTGCCTCCCTCTCAGCCTCCCTCTCTGCCTCCCTCTCTGCCTCCCTCTCTGCCTCCCTCTCAGCCTCCCTCTCTGCCTCCCTCTCTGCCTCCCTCTCTGCCTTCCCTCTCTGCCTCCCTCCCTCTTAGCCTCCCCTCTCTGCCTCCCTCTCTGCCTCCCTCTCTGCCTCCCTCTCTGCCTCCCTCCCTCTCTGCCTCCCTCCCTCTCTGCCTCCCTCTCTCCCTCCCTCTCCCCTCCCTGCCTCTCTGCCTCCCTCCCTCTCCCCTCCCTGCCTCTCAGCCTCCCTGCCACCCCTCTCTCTCTCTCCCCTCCCTCTCCCCTCCCTCCCTCTCTGCCTCCCTCTCTGCCTCCCTCCCTCTGCCTCCCCCTCTCCCCCCCTGCCTCTCAGCCTCCCTCCCTCCCCCTCTCTCTCCCCTCCCCTCCCCTCCCTGCCTCTCTGCCTCCCTCCCCTCTGCCTCCCCCCTCTCCCCTCCCTGCCTCTCAGCCTCCCTGCCTCCCTCTCTCTCCCTCCCTCTCCCCTCCCTGCCTCTCTGCCTCCCCTCTGCCTCCCTCTGCCTCCCTCCCTCCCTCCCCTCCCTCCCTCTCAGCCTCCCTCTCTGCCTCCCTCTCAGCCTCCCTCCCTCTGCCTCCCTCTCTGCCTCCCTCCCTCCCTCTCTGCCTCCCTCTCCCCTCCCTGCCTCTCTGCCTCCCTCCCTCTCCCCTCCCTGGCTCTCAGCCTCCCTGCCACCCTCTCTCTCTCTCCCCTCCCTCTCCCCTCCCTGCCTCTCTGCCTCCCTCTCTGCCTCCCTCCCTCTCTGCCTCCCCCCCTCTCCCCTCCCTGCCTCTCAGCCTCCCTGCCTCCCTCTCTCCCCTCCCTCTCCCCTCCCTGCCTCTCTGCCTCCCTCTCTGCCTCCCCTCTCTGCCTCCCTCCCTCCCTCCCACCCTCCCTCCCTCCCTCCCTCCCTCCCTCCCTCCCTCCCTCCCTCCCTCCCTCCCTCCCTCCCCTCCCTACCTCCCCTCCCTCCCTCCCTCCCTCCCTCCCTCCCTCCCTCCCTCCCTCCCTCCCTCCCTCCCTGCTCACTGAGCTTTTTAAGAATAATCGTACAACATGTTCCTGTTTTGACTGCAGAGAGGAGTGAGCTGAGCCCCATGTCCAAGCAGCCGACCATAGAGGTCACATGTAAGGCAGAGATACAAAGACAGAGGATGCCTCCCAAATAGTAGCCTATTAAGTATATAGTGCAGTACTTTTGACTCGAGCCCTATGAGCCTATGGACCCTGGTCAAAAGTAGTGCACTATATAGTGAATAGGGTGCAATTTGGTACGCTAGAATAGAATGTTCCTCCAGCTGCTTGACAAAGTAACAGCTCACGCTGCTCACGAGGATTGCAGGCGTGCTGTTATGACATCATCAACTTTACTTAAAGGTGTGATTATAAACTGCTTATATACCTGGTGGGGAGAGCGAGGGTGGGAGTGAGAGAGGGTGGGAAAGAGAGGGTGGGAGAGAGAGATGGTGGGAGAGAGGGTGGGAGAGAGAGATGGTGGGCGAGAGAGGGTGGGTGGGGGAAAGACTGAGAGAGAGGGAGAAAGAGAGAGGGAGAGAGAGCGAGAGGGAGAGAGAGAGAGAGAAATAGAGAGAGAGAGAGAGAGAGAGAGAGAGAGAGAGAGAGAGAGAGAGAGAGAGAGAGAGAGAGAGAGAGAGAGAGAGAGAGAGAGAGAGAGAGAGAGAGAGAAAGAGAGAGAGAGAGAGAGAAAGAGACATCCACCCCGACTCTAGGTGACAATAGGACTATTGAGACAGGAGGGAGCAGAGGAAAATCTGCAGACTAAAGTCTGCCCGGCAACCCCCCAAAACAAGGGACCGCCTAGTGCCTGGAGGGTTTTGTGTGTGTGTGTGTGTGTGTGTGTGTGTGTGTGTGTGTGTGTGTGTGTGTGTGTGTGTGTGTGTGTGTGTGTGTGTGTGTGTGTGTGTGTGTGTGTCTTCACCTCACAGTATAGGTGTCCTGTTGTGACAGGAGCATATAAGACTATAATGTCTACACCATTTAGGAAATCTCCTGCGCATCCAAATCCTCTGGTTCTCATAGGAAACAGTACTGTTCCTGACCTCAAGGCAAAATGAGAGAGAGGGGGGGAGGGGAGAGAGAGGGGGCGGAGAAAGAGAGTGACAGACAGATATGGTTTATCCATATTCAGATGTTCCCCTTCTCTACTGGTAACTACTGTGACTACAGCATTAGGTCACTTAGACTCAGAGGGTTATCTGAGGATAACTACTGTGACTACAGTATTAGGTCACTCAGACTCAGAGGGTTATATGAGGATAATTACTGTGACTACAGCATTAGGTCACTTAGACTCAGAGGGTTATCTGAGGATAACTACTGTGACTACAGCATTAGGTCACTCAGACTCAGAGGGTTATATGAGGATAATTACTGTGACTACAGCATTAGGTCACTTAGACTCAGAGGGTTATCTGAGGATAACTACTGTGACTACAGCATTAGGTCACTCAGACTCAGAGGGTTATATGAGGATAATTACTGTGACTACAGCATTAGGTCACTTAGACTCAGAGGGTTATATGAGGATAACTACTGTGACTACAGCATTAGGTCACTCAGACTCAGAGGGTTATATGAGGATAACTACTGTGACTACAGCATTAGGTCACTTAGAGGGTTATATGAGGATAACTACTGTGACTACAGCATTAGGTCACTCAGAGGGTTATATGAGGATAACTACTGTGACTACAGCATTAGGTCACTCAGACTCAGAGGGTTATATGAGGATAACTACTGTGACTACAGCATTAGGTCACTCAGACTCAGGGGGTTGTATGAAGATAACTACTGTGACTACAGTATTAGGTCACTTAGACTCAGAGGGTTATATGATGATAACTACTGTGACTACAGTATTAGGTCACTTAGACTTAGAGGGTTATATGAGGATAACTACTGTGACTACAGTATTAGGTCACTTAGACTCAGAGGGTTATATGAGGATAACTACTGTGACTACAGTATTAGGTCACTTAGACTTAGAGGGTTATATGAGGATAACTACTGTGACTACAGTATTAGGTCACTTAGACTCAGAGGGTTATATGAGGATAATTACTATGACTACAGCATTAGGTCACATAGACTCATTAGGTCACTTAGACTCAGAGGGTTATATGAGGATAATTACTATGACTACAGCATTAGGTCACTTAGACTCATTAGACTCATACAGCATAGTGCAATACACCACAGTACAGTACACCACAGTGCAATACACCACAGTGTAGTATGTATGTCTCATACTTAGCTGCAGGGCAATTACAGTGAGGAGCCTTTTATGCTTCAGATTTCCCCTTAGTCAGAGAGTATCTTAGCCCAGGAGGCCACAGAGAGAGGAAGGTGCCCAGGAGGCCACAGAGAGAGGGAGGTGCGGAAGGAGTAGGTGGAGAGCAGTGGGGGGGGGGAGAGGGAGAAGGAGATGACTCATAGCAGAGGAGCCTCCAGATGCCCAAGTAATATGATCTGCTATAGACTCTTATAACATGACATAGGGCCATTTCTACTTCAAACACGACACAGGGGCCATTTCTACTTCAAACACGACACAGGGGCAAGTTTTACTTCAAACACTGACAACAAAACAAAACATTTACGAGCTGCCTTTCTGAAACCGTAGCTGGAAAGAGAAAGAAAGAGAGTAATTTCTCTCTCTCCTTCATCTCTCTTCTGTGCACACTGTCTTTTTATAGCTAATCACAGTTATGTTGCATATGGTCTGTCTGTCTGACTGCCAGCCGATGGCCCACCAAGACTACACACTGTAATGTGTATTAGTTTTTACAGTACAGCACAAAGACATGTTGCGACTGCTAAAGAATAGCCCACATAGTGTATGAATACTTTAGCAAACTTAACCCAACACCTAGTGGCCTCATCAAGAGGTTGGGGGTCTAATTGGCAATAAGGTTAATTGTGGGTTAATTAACAACAGGTTGTGAATCCCGGTCAAGGCTAGCCACTGAATTTTCTATAATACTAATGTGTTTCACAGCACATTTCTCAAAATTATCATCAAGTGATTTTCAAAAGCTATTTTTTTCCCCAATATCATATCATTTCTCAACAATCAATGAACATACAGACTAATTCATCTTGAACTGCAGTGTTGGTTAAGGGCTTGTAAGTAAGCATTTCACAGTAAGGTCTACACCTGTTTTATTCTGTGCTCTATCCAGCTCTATTCAAGGGGCTTTATCCAACTACTCCAAGCAGGTACTCTATCCAGCTCTATCCCGCTACTCTATCCTCTATCCTGCTACTCTATCCTCTATCCTGCTACTCTATCCTTCTACTCTATCCTCTATCCTTCTACTCTATCCAGCTACTCTATCCTCTATCCTGCTACTCTATTCTCTATCCTGCTACTATCCAGCTACATTTACATTTAAGTCATTTAGCAGACGCTCTTATCCAAAGCGACTTACAAATTGGTGCATTCACCTTATGACATCCAGTGGAACAGCTACTCCAGGTTGATACTCTATCCAGCTACTCTATCCTCTATCCTTCTACTCTATCCTTCTACTCTACCCTGCTACTATATCCTGCTACTCTATCCTCTATCCAGCTAATCTATCCTCTATCCTGCTACTCTATCCTCTATCCTGCTACTCTATCCTCTATCCTGCTTCTCTATCCTCTATCCTGCTACTCTATCCTGCTACTCTATCCTCTATCCAGCTAATCTATCCTCTATCCTGCTACTCTATCCTCTATCCTGCTACTCTATCCTGCTACTCTATCCTCTATCCTCTCTCCTCTATCCTGCTACTATCCAGCTACTCCAGGTAGATACTCTATCCAGCTACTCTATCCTCTATCCTTCTACTCTATCCTGCTACTATATCCTGCTACTCTATCCTCTATCCTGCTACTCTATCCTCTATCCAGCTAATCTATCCTCTATCCTGCTACTCTATCCTCTATCCTGCTACTCTATCCTCCATCCTGCTACTCTATCATGCTACTCTATCCTCTATCATCTATCCTCTATCCTGCTACTATCCAGCTACTCCAGGTAGATACTCTATCCAGCTACTCTATCCTCTATCCTTCTACTCTATCCTGCTACTATATCCTGCTACTCTATCCTCTATCCAGCTAATCTATCCTGCTACTTTATCCTGCTACTCTATCCTGCTACTCTATCCTCTATCCTGATACTATATCCTCTATCCAGATACTCTATCCTCTATCCTGATACTCTATCCTCTATCCAGATACTCTATCCTCTATCCTGCTACTCTATCCTCTATCCTGATACTCTATCCTCTATCCAGCTACTCTATCCTCTATCCTGCTACTCTACACTCTATCCTGCTACTCTATCCTCTATCCTGCTACTCTATCATCTATCCTGCTACTATCCAGCTACTCCAGGTAGATACTCTATCCAGCTACTCTGGACAGATACTCTATCCAGCTACTCTGGACAGCTACTCTATCCTCTATCCTGCTACTATCCATCTACTCCAGGTAGATACTCTATCCAGCTACTCTGGACAGCTACTCCAGGTAGATACTCTATCCAGCTACTCTGGACAGCTACTCCAGGTAGATACTCTATCCAGCTACTCTGGACAGCTACTCTATCCTCTATCCTGCTACTATCCATCTACTCCAGGTAGATACTCTATCCAGCTACTCTGGACAGCTACTCCAGGTGGATACTCTATCCAGCTACTCAGGATAGCTACTCTATCCTCTATCCTGCTACTATCCATCTACTCCAGGTAGATACTCTATCCAGCTACTCTGGACAGCTACTCCAGGTAGATACTCTATCCAGCTACTCTGGACAGCTACTCTATCCTCTATCCTGCTACTATCCATCTACTCCAGGTAGATCCTCTATCCAGCTACTCTGGACAGCTATTCCAGGTAGATACTCTATCCAGCTACTCTGGACAGCTACTCTATCCTCTATCCTGCTACTATCCATCTACTCCAGGTAGATACTCTATCCAGCTACTCTGGACAGCTACTCCAGGTAGATACTCTATCCAGCTACTCTGGACAGCTACTCTAGCCAGACAGCCAGTGTCTTGGAGTCTAGATCGTTACTCTCCAATGCGGTCACTGCTGTAACCATGTTGCATAACTCATAGTTAAGCTACATTCAGCCAGGCAGCCGGGCTCCCGTCTCTCTCCAGTCCTCTCAGGTTGCTGCCTAGCTGGCTGCCACGGTCTCTTGTACCCCACTTTCCTTCCTCTCGTCAAGCTGGGCCAACCGTGGCCTACATACAGCACCACACAGTCACAGCACAGGGAGATGCTCACTACGTTTTTTTTTTCTACAAAGCTGCTGGAGGCATGTGTGCGAAACTACACTGCCCCAGTTCCTGTTGCCTCAACACACGAGAGAGAGAGAGCGAGAGAGAGAGAGAGAGAGAGAGAGAGAGAGAGAGAGAGAGAGAGAGAGAGAGAGAGAGAGAGAAAGTAAAACACTTCCGTTGTAAAAGTAAACATATAAGAGAGGATGGCCAAAGACAGGAAAAGAGAGAAAGACTGTTGATGATCATTAACTGGCTGTTCAATTCAATAGTGGAAAGGTTGAAAAACACTTCACTGGCTGTTGTAAAAGTAAACATATAACAAGGATGGCCAAAGACAGGAAAAGACTAGACTGTTGATGATCACTCTACTTCTCATGGGCTGTCCCCTCAGGTTGAATAATCACCCTCTACTTCTCATTGGCTGTCCCCTCAGGTTGAATAATCACCCTCTACTTCTCACTGGCTGTCCCCTCAGGTTGAATAATCACCCTCTACTTCTCATTGGCTGTCCCCTCAGGTTGAATAATCACCCTCTACTTCTCACTGGCTGTCCCCTCAGGTTGAATAATCACCCTCTACTTCTCACTGGCTGTCCCCTCAGGTTGAATAATCACCCTCTACTTCTCATTGGCTGTCCCCTCAGGTTGAATAATCACCCTCTACTTCTCATTGGCTGTCCCCTCAGGTTGAATAATCACCCTCTACTTCTCATTGGCTGTCCCCTCAGGTTGAATAATCACCCTCTACTTCTCACTGGCTGTCCCCTCAGGTTGAATAATCACCCTCTACTTCAGGTTGAATAATCACTGGCTGTCCCCTCAGGTTGAATAATCACCCTCTACTTCTCACTGGCTGTCCCCTCAGGTTGAATAATCACCCTCTAGTGCTCATTGGCTGTCCCCTCAGGTTGAATAATCACCCTCTACTTCTCATTGGCCGTTCCTCAGTTTGTGCCAGGAGGCCACACATTTGGCTGCCATTTTGTTTTTTCACCAACTATATATTGAAGTTATCTTCATCATTTAGGTTTTCAAATTGTTCGTATTGCTTTATAATTTTTTGTCACAATTTGACAGAAAATACAGCTGTCTCTATCTGTTCCTGGGTGCAGAATGAGCGCACCCTGTCCTCTCTGGACAGCCAGGTTTTCTCTGTGACGACCCGTCACAATGGCCAGGCTGTGCTCCCTGAGTCTGTACCTAGTCAGTGTTTTCCTCAGTTTTCTATCAGTCACAGTGGTCAGATAGTCTGCCACCATGTACTGTCTGTTTAGAGACAAATAGTATTGAAGTTTACTTAGATTTTTTTTTTTGTGGTGTCTTTCCAATAGGGTGATATATTTACATTTTTGTTTTGTGATGATTTGGTTGGGCCAGATGCTTTATTGGGTTGGTAGGATTGAGCCTCAGGACCAGCTGTATGAGGGGATTCTTTTTTTTAGAGTCAACTCTTGGCATTTGAGGGTTTTGTAAAGGAGTGGGGTCACTTGTTTTTAAATTATTATAACATGTGGTGGATATATTTTTTGGGGGGGGGATATTAATCAGAAGAGAGAATTGGCCTAATTCTGCTCTGCATTGCGTTGTTTTGAGTTTTTCTCTGGATGCTCTTACAGAAATCCACATGCAGGATTTCAATTGGATGTTTGTCCCATTTTGTCACGCCCTGGTCGAAGTATTTTGTGTTTTTCTTTATGTATTTGGTCAGGCCAGGGTGTGACATGGGTTTTTGTATGTGGTGTGTAGCTTAGTGGGATTGTAGTTTAGTGGGATTGTAGCTTAGTGGGGTGTTCTAGGAGAGTCTATGGCTGTCTGAAGTGGTTCTCAATCAGAGGCAGGTGTTTATCGTTGTCTCTGATTGGGAACCATATTTAGGCAGCCATATTCTTTGGTTGTATTGTGGGTGATTGTCCTGAGTGTCTTGATGTCCTTAGTCTGTGTTAGTTTGCACCAATTAAGGCTGTTTTGGTTTTTCACTACGTTTATTGTTTTGTAGAGTTTGTGTTTTGGATTCTTGTTACTTGTTTGATTAAACATGGATCGCAATATACGCGCTGCAGTTTGGTCCGACTCTCCTTCACCATTAGAAAACCGTGACACATTTGGCAAATTCTTGCTTTGTAAGTGGACCCCACACTGCACTGCCATATAGTGGACCCCACACTGCCATATAGTGGACCCCACACTGCCGTATAGTGGACCCCACACTGCCATATAGTGGACCCCACACTCCACTGCCATATAGTGGACCCCGTACTGCCATATAGTGGACCCCACACTGCCGTATAGTGGACCCCACACTGCCATATAGTGGACCCCACACTGCCATATAGTGGACCCCACACTGCCATATAGTGGACCCCACACTTCACTGCCATATAGTGGACCCCACACTGCCGTATAGTGGACCCCACACTCCACTGCCATATAGTGGACCCCACACTGCCGTATAGTGGACCCCACACTCCACTGCCATATAGTGGACCCCACACTGCCATATAGTGGACCCCACACTGCCATATAGTGGACCCCACACTGCCATATAGTGGACCCCACACTGCCATATAGTGGACCCCACACTGCCAAATAGTGGACCCCACACTCCACTGCCATATAGTGGACCCCACACTGCCGTATAGTGGACCCCACACTGCCGTATAGTGGACCCCACACTGCCATATAGTGGACCCCACACTTCACTGCCATATAGTGGACCCCACACTGCCATATAGTGGACCCCACACTTCACTGCCATATAGTGGACCCCACACTGCCGTATAGTGGACCCCACACTGCCATATAGTGGACCCCACACTTCACTGCCATATAGTGGACCCCACACTGCCATATAGTGGACCCCACACTGCCGTATAGTGGACCCCACACTGCCATATAGTGGACCCCACACTCCACTGCCATATAGTGGACCCGACACTCCACTGCCATATAGTGGACCCCACACTGCCGTATAGTGGACCCCACACTGCCATATAGTGGACCCCACACTTCACTGCCATATAGTGGACCCCACACTGCCGTATAGTAGACCCCACACTGCCATATAGTGGACCCCACACTGCCATATAGTGGACCCCACACTGCCATATAGTGGACCCCACACTGCCGTATAGTGGACCCCACACTCCACTGCCATATAGTGGACCCCACACTCCGCTGCCATATAGTGGACCCCACACTCCACTGCCATATAGTGGACCCCACACTGCCATATAGTGGACCCCACACTGCCATATAGTGGACCCCACACTCCACTGCCATATAGTGGACCCCACACTGCCGTATAGTGGACCCCACACTGCCATATAGTGGACCCCACACTTCACTGCCATATAGTGGACCCCACACTGCCATATAGTGGACCCCACACTCCACTGCCATATAGTGGACCCCACACTGCCATATAGTGGACCCCACACTGCCATATAGTGGACCCCACACTGCCATATAGTGGACCCCACACTACCATATAGTGGACCCCACACTTCACTGCCATATAGTGGACCCCACACTGCCATATAGTGGACCCCACACTGCCGTATAGTGGACCCCACACTGCCATATAGTGGACCCCACACTCCACTGCCATATAGTGGACCCCACACTGCCATATAGTGGACCCCACACTGCCGTATAGTGGACCCCACACTGCCATATAGTGGACCCCACACTCCACTGCCATATAGTGGACCCCACACTCCACTGCCATATAGTGGACCCCACACTGCCGTATAGTGGACCCCACACTGCCATATAGTGGACCCCACACTTCACTGCCATATAGTGGACCCCACACTGCCATATAGTGGACCACACACTGCCATATAGTGGACCCCACACTCCACTGCCGTATAGTGGACCCCACACTGCCATATAGTGGACCCCACACTGCCATATAGTGGACCCCAGCCTTCACTGCCATATAGTGGACCCCACACTCCACTGCCATATAGTGGACCCCACACTCCACTGCCATATAGTGGACCCCACACTCCACTGCCATATAGTGGACCCCACACTCCACTGCCATATAGTGGACCCCACACTGCCATATAGTGGACCCCACACTGCCATATAGTGGACCCCACACTTCACTGCCATATAGTGGACCCCACACTCCACTGCCATATAGTGGACCCCACACCCCACTGCCATATAATGCTATTGGTTCTATTATTGATTAGAATATTATGAGCCAGATCCTCATTGGTATGTCTAATTGAATAGATTGTTTAATGTCATAGAAAGCCCTCCCTGCTTTGTCTTTCAGTTCATTCACGGCTAGGTTGAAGTTCCCTGTGGAGCTGCAGGTTGAAGTTCCCTGTGGAGCTACAGGTTGAAGTTCCCTGTGGAACTGCAGGTTGGAGTTCCCTGTGGAGCTGCAGGTTGAAGTTCCCTGTGGAGCTGCAGGTTGGAGTTCCCTGTGGAGCTGCAGGTTGAAGTTCCCTGTGGAGCTGCAGGTTGAAGTTCCCTGTGGAGCTGCAGGTTGAAGTTCCCTGTGGAGCTGCAGGTTGAAGTTCCCTGTGGAGCTGCAGGTTGGAGTTCCCTGTGGAGCTGCAAGTTGAAGTTCCCTGTGGAGCTGCAGGTTGAAGTTCCCTGCGGAGCTGCAGGTTGAAGTTCCCTGTGGAGCTGCAGGTTGAAGTTCCCTGTGGAGCTGCAGGTTGGAGTTCCCTGTGGAGCTGCAGGTTGGAGTTCCCAGTCGTGGCCAAAAGTTTTGAGAATGACGCAAACATTAATTTTCACAAGTCTGCTGCCACAGTTTGTATGATGGCAATTTGCATATATTCCAGAATGTTATGAAGAGTGATCAGATGAATTGCAATTAATTGCAAAGTCCCTCTTTGCCATGCATTTCAGCCCTGCAACAAAAGGACCAGCTGACATAATGTCAGTGATTCTCTCGTTAACACAGGTGTGAGTGTTGATGAGGACAAGGCTGGAGATCACTCTGTCATGCTGATTGAGTTCGAATAACAGACTGGAAGCTTCAAATGGAGGGTGATGCTTGGAATCATTGTTCTTCCTCTGTCAACCGTGGTTACCTGCAAGGAAACACGTGCTGTCGTCATTGCTTTGCACAAAAAGGGCTTCACAGGCAAGGATATTGCTTCCAGTAAGATTGTACCTAAATCAACCATTTATCAGATCAAGAACTTCAAGGAGAACGGTTCAATTGTTGTGAAGAAGGCTTCAGGGCGCCCAAGAAAGTCCAGCAAGTGCCAGGACCGTCTCCTAAAGTTGATTCAGCTGCGGGATCGGGGCACCACCAGTACAGAGCTTACTCAGGAATGGCAGCAGGCAGGTGTGAGTGCATCTGCACGCACAGTGAGGCAAAGACTTTTGTAGGATGGCCTGGTGTCAAAAAGGGCAGCAAAGAAGCCACTTCTCTCCAGGAAAAACATCAGGGACAGACTGATATTCTGCTGAGGACTGGGGTAAAGTTATTTTCTCTGATGAATCCCCTTTCCGATTGTTTGAGGCATCCGGAAAAAAGCTTGTCCGGAGGAGACAAGGTGAGCGCTACCATCAGTCCTGTGTCATGCCAACAGTAAAGCATCCTGAGACCATTCATGTGTGGGGTTGCTTCTCAGCCAAGGGAGTGGGCTCACTCACAGTTTTGCCTTAGAGCACAGCCATGAATAAAGAATGGTACCAACACATCCTCAGAGAGCTACTTCTCCCAACCATCCAGGAACAGTTTGGTGACGAACAATGCCTTTTTCAGCATGATGGAGCACCTTGCCATAAGGCAAAAGTGATAACTAAGTGGCTCGGGGAACAAAACATCAATATTTTGGGTCCATGGCCAGGAAACTCCCCAGACTACACAGGAAACTCCTCTCCTACACAGCTGATTCAAATAATCAAACCTTGATGATGAGTTGATTTATTTGAATCAGCTTTGCAGTGCTTAGGCAAAAAGCAAAAAGTGCACCCAGGGGGAGCCCCAGGACCGAGTTTGGGAAACGCTGATGTAAAGGACTGATTGGCCTTGTGTAATTTACTAGGTTCTTCTCCCTTGTGGTTTGTTTCTGACCTTTTTAGATATGCTGTAATTTTTCTATGGTCTGATAGTCAATATCTCTCTCTCTCTCTCTCTCTCTCTCTCTCTCTCTCTCTCTCTCTCTCTCTCTCTCTCTCTCTCTCTCTCTCTCTCTCTCTCTCTCTCTCTCTCTCTCTCTCTCTCTCTCTCTCTCTCTCTCTCTCTCGCTCTCTCTCTCTCTCCTAGACCAGAGTTGAGGAAAAAATATAGGTCAGTCATCATAGCTTAACCATATCTGCAGCCAGCTGGAGCAGCTAGCCAGCACTGTCTTCCATTAATCAACTATAAATACACGCTTTCAAACACTGTAGCAGGAAGTTTAAAAGTGTTTGGCTGAAAGAAAGCTTCTGCCAAACTGTTTTATTTTTTGATTGCCAATTGCTTTCTGGTAGTTTCCACATACTATTTTTAGTCCATCTATAGGACTGATTTGTCATTTCTGGGTTCTTCTCCGTTGGGGTTTGGGCTGTTCTTACCTCAGGCCAAGACGGGCTAATCGATGCAAGTACGGACAGCTGCAGCCCAATATGGCGATCGAAGTATGGGCAAGTGGGTGTATCGAAAGGAGAGAGGGTATGGAAGGCGAATCAGCTAATTGGACAGATTCATTGCCACTCAAGACATTTTGCAAATGCTGATTGGGCTGCATGACAAGTTGATAAAACTGACGACCAGCTCCGATGTTGAGGTGCCTGCAAATGTGTCAAGTGTTTTCCTTCCCAGGACAGCAGCCTACACAATAAATAACTAATATAATCATTTAGATCTGGCCTTGATATGTATACAGTCTACTCAATGGGTAGGGGATGAATGGCAACAACACTGGGACATAGTGTCCTTCGCTCCCACTTGCCAAGCACCATTTAATGTCCCGCAACGGTGTGGGAAGTATTTAACAGTATTTAACAGAGCTCATTCCACACACCCACTCCTTTCTCCACGCCCACTACTTTCCTTTTGACACACCCACTCCTTTCTCCACGCCCACTACTTTCCTTTTGACACACCCACTCCTTTCTACACGCCCACTACTTTCCTTTTGACACACCCACTTCTTTCTCCACGCCCACTACTTTCCTTTTGACACACCCACTCCTGTCTACACGCCCACTACTTTCCTTTTGACACACCCACTCCTTTCTACACGCCCACTACTTTCCTTTTGACACACCCACTCCTTTCTACACGCCCACTACTTTCCTTTTGACACACCCACTCCTGTCTACACGCCCACTACTTTCCTTTTGACACACCCACTCCTTTCTACACGCCCACTACTTTCCTTTTGACACACCCACTCCTTTCTACACGCCCACTACTTTCCTTTTGACACACCCACTCCTGTCTACACGCCCACTACTTTCCTTTTGACACACCCACTCCTTTCTACACACCCACTACATTCCTTTTGACACACCTACTCGCCCATACTCCAGTTGCCATATTGTGCTGCAGCTACCCCCTTCTCAATTGACAGCCCACTGCACTGGTAAAATCAAATGGGGCCTACAGTATCAGAGTCTTGAGATCATTGGTTTACTGGAGCAGAGTTGTGTTAACTACTAGGGTCCCAACTAGATCTGGGGCAAGAGTTTCTCCCGGTCAGGTTTCGTGATGAGGAAAAACTCCTGTGCTTAATTATAGTGTTCAATCTATAGTGTATACAGTGGTGATTTTAGCATATAAATGTTGGTGGGGCAAACTCTCCCAATTTTTTACCGATTCATACCAGCAAAGCCACTACACTACACTACACAACACAACACTAACCAATACCTTAACTGCCCTATAACGGTGCCCACAAACTGTTAGGACCTACATAAAGCTATCCCAACAGCAGAGCTTTCTTTTCAGCACCATGGAGTGAATCCTTGCCACCGTTACACCTGGCTATCAGCGGAACTTTGTCCGGCAGCGAAACAGTTAATTCAGCCTCATTTACTGCCTTTAAAAAATATATAGTTGATATGGTTGACTTGCTTAAAACCTCTCTAGGGTACGTGGGACGCTAGCGTCCCATCTGGCCAACATCCAGTGAGATTGCAGAGCACCAAATTCAAATACAGAAATACTCAGTTATAAAAATTCAGAAAACAAAACATATTTGACATAGGTTTAAAGATGAACTTCTTCTGAATCCAACCACGGTGTCAGATTTTTTAAATGCTTTATGGCGAAAACATACCGTACGATTATTTGAGAACATAGCCCAGTTGACAAATTATTACAAACAGTAACCAGCCAAGTAGAAGCGTTACAAAACTCAGAAACAGACATAAAATTAATCCCTTACCTTTGATGATCTTCATATGGTGGCACTCAGAAGACGTTCATTTACTCAATAAATGTTCCCTTTGTTCGATAAAGTATTTTTATATCCAAAAACCTCCGTTTTGTTCGCGCGTTTTCTTCAGTAATCCACAGGCTCAAACGCAGTCAAAACAGGCAGACAAAAAAAATCCAAATTGTATCTGTAAAGTTCATAGAAACATGTCAAACGATGTTTATATTCAATCCTCAGGTTGTTTTTAGTCTAAATGATCTATAATATTTCAACCGGACAATAATGTCGTCAATTTAAAAGGTAAACAAGAAATGCACTCTCTTGGGATTGCGCATGAAAAAGCTCTGTGACACATCAGGGTCCACTCGTTCAGACTGGTCTTACTCCCTCATTTATAAGAATACAAACCTGAAACAATTTCTAAAGACTGTTGACATCTAGTGGAAGGCATAGGAAGTGCAAATGGAGTCCTAAGTCAATGGATACTGTAATGGCATTGAATAGAAAACTACAAAAACAAAACAAAAAAAACTTCCTGAATGGATTTTTCTCAGGTTTTTGCCTGCTAAATCGGTTCTGTTATACTCACAGACACTATTTTAACAGTTTTGGAAACTTTAGAGTGTGTTCTATCCAACTCTACCAGTTATTTGCATATTGTATATTCTGGCCCCGAGTAGCAGGCCGTTTAATTTGGGCATGCTTTTCATCCAAAATTCCGAATGCTGCCCCCTACCCTAGAGAGGTTTGTAAACACATGTAATTTCTACTGACAATTGAGATGTATGAACTAATGCATAAGGGAACGATGAGCGCATAAGAGGCAATCCGATGATTTCCATTAAGACATTAATGAGCGAGATAGGACGGACGTAGTCAATATTACTATCTGTTCAGCACTTTTGAAATGTACAGCGACATAATTTAGAATATGGGCCGTTCTTACAGTGTTCTCCCTGTACACCAAGTCTGGCCCACGGGTCTGCATGTGACTGTTTATCCTTTTAAGCTTGGAAACAAGACCCTTAAACCCAGACCTGGACCACACACCCACTCCACTAAATAGCAGGCTAGTGATTGCTTTGTAACGCTTGCAGTTAGCCACTGATTCCTTCCAAACCACTCATTGTTGAATTTGCGATTTCCATCTTGTTGTGTAATGTTTATGTCCAATGGCCGATGAGCACCGATACATTGCATTTATAATTTATCTTCATTTGACAAGGATTGAAAAGGATTTGCCAGAAGATTGTGGACATGATTCATGATGATGATGACTGCTTGTCTTTGAAAGTATGATGCTGACATGATCAGTTCAATAAAAGCTACGGTAGATATAACAACTGATGGGTCGCCACTGAGTGTGTAGTATGTAGTGTATAGTGTGTAATGTGTAGTGTATAGTGTGTAATGTGTAGTGTATAGTGTATAGAGTATAGTGTGTAATGTGTAGTGTATAGTGTATAGTGTGTAGTGTATAGTGTGTAGTGTGTAGTGTGTAGTGTGTAGTGTATAGTGTATAGAGTATAGTGTGTAATGTGTAGTGTATAGTGTATAGTGTGTAGTGTATAGTGTGTAGTGTGTAGTGTGTAGTGTATAGTGTTTAGTGTATAGTGTGTAGTGTGTAGTGTATAGTGTGTAGTGTATAGTGTATAGAGTATAGTGTGTAATGTGTAGTGTATAGTGTATAGTGTATAGTGTGTAGTGTATAGTGTGTAGTGTGTAGTGTATAGTGTATAGTGTGTAGTGTATAGTGTATAGTGTGTAGTGTATAGTGTATAGAGTATAGTGTGTCGTGTGTAGTGTATAGTGTATAGTGTGTAGTGTATAGTGTGTAGTGTATAGTGTGTAGTGTATAGTGTGTAGTGTATAGTGTATAGTGTGTAGTGTGTAGTGTATAGTGTATAGTGTATAGTGTATAGTGTGTAGTGTATAGTGTATAGTGTGTAGTGTATAGTGTATAGAGTATAGTGTGTCGTGTGTAGTGTATAGTGTATAGTGTGTAGTGTATAGTGTGTAGTGTATAGTGTGTAGTG
>NC_068443.1:5052255-5129755 GCF_023373465.1 Oncorhynchus keta | reverse complement strand
TTAGATTGCGGAGGCGGCAGGTACCCTAGTGTTAGAGCATTGGACCAGTAACTGAAAGGTTGCCGAATCTAATCCCTCAAGGTAAAAAAAATAATCTGTCGTTCTGTCCCTGAACAAGGCATTTAACCCACTGTTCCCAGGGAAGACCGTCATTGTAAATAAGAATTTGTTCTTAACTGATTTAATAAAATAAATAAACAGCTCTATGGAGTTTCAAATGACAAGGCAGTGACAGTATAAACCACAACACATCTTAACCAGTGAAAATGATCATGCACAAATGCTTGCTCATATAAATATTAAAGTAATATAATAATAATAATATTTATATGTGCTTCGTATTATGTGCTTGGTATTATCCATGCTTATACCATGTTCTTACTATATGACATCATGGCTGAACTTTGATATACTGAGTTGTCAAACTGGCATGTAATGTTTATGAGGAAATGGTTGTTATATTGTTATTGACCAGGCATTCCAGTCTACCACCAAGCCACTGAAACAAGTGCAGAGCCCAGACAATGTTTCTCTGGACACAGTTCAAGAGAAGGTTAGTGGTTAATATGTTACTCTTCTGACATCTACTGGTGGATGCTGGTATTGGCAAAAGATTGAATAACAGATGGTGTGGTTATACAGTATTTGGAATCTGGGATCCTTGGAACGTTTTACGTTCTGGAACAAGCAAGGAATTGTACTGAGACGGTGCTGAACAGAACGACCAGTTAAAACACGGGGAGGGGTTGGGGAAAGCTGTCAGCAGCTTGGCCATTGCCCTTTAAAAACGTCATTCATTGCTTCAAATCACATCTCACCACACCCACCAAACGGGAGCAAACCTACCTCGAGGTCTGTTCCAAGAACGTTTTTGGTGGAAATCTATCGTTCAGTACAAACCGTTAAGCAAAATAGCAAACGTTCAAGTGAATTGAACCCACCCAATTTATCCCTGCATGAAACAGAGGCGCACTCTATTGTTTCAGACGGAACTCTCGCCCAACTATTCCAAAGAGAAAGTTGTCTTTTTTAGTTCGACGCTGCGATAGAACGCTGTTTGAACTAAGCTATCAACAACAGAAAGGGTGACACAGTTAATGTTTACTGGAATTTCTTCATGTCCGTGGAAAACACTGATTTCTTTTGACAAATCATTAAAACCTTGTCATATAAGTGTCACCCTTGACACTGTTTTATTGTATGAAAATCATGTGCCACCATCGTTGAAATGTTGAGTACATCTCAACTAGTGTCCTGTTCCATTTTTATTCCCACACAAACCACACTGAAAACCTTACTAAAATGTACCATGGTACTACTGTGGTTCTGAATCATAATAATGTACCATGGTACTACTGTGGTCTGAATCATTAAAATGTACCATTGTACTACTGTGGTCTGTATCATTAAAATGTACCATGGTACTACTGTGGTCTGTATCATTAAAATGTACCATGTTACTACTGTGGTCTGAATCATAAAAATGTACCATGGTACTACTGTGGTTCTGAATCATACAATGTACCGTGGTACAACTGTGGTCTGTATCATTAAAATGTACCATTGTACTACTGTGGTCTGAATCATACAAATGTACCATGGTACTACTGTGGTCTGAATCATAATAATGTACCATGGTACTACTGTGGTCAGTATCATTAAAATGTACCATGGTACTACTGTGGTCTGAATCATTAAAATGTACCATGGTACTACTGTGGTCTGAATCATAATAATGTACCATGGTACTACTGTGGTCTGAATCATAAAATGTACCATTGTACTACTGTGGTCTGAATCATACAAATGTACCATGGTACTACTGTGGTCAGTATCATTAAAATGTACCATGGTACTACTGTGGTCTGAATCATTAAAATGTACCATGGTACTACTGTGGTCTGAATCATAATAATGTACCATGGTACTACTGTGGCCTGAATCATACAAATGTACCATTGTACTACTGTGGTCTGAATCATACAAATGTACCATGGTACTACTGTGGTCTGAATCATACAAATGTACCATGGTACTACTGTGGTCTGAATCATACAAATGTACCATTGTACTACTGTGGTCTGAATCATACAAATGTACCATGGTACTACTGTGGTCTGAATCATAATAATGTACCATGGTACTACTGTGGTCAGTATCATTAAAATGTACCATGGTACTACTGTGGTCTGAATCATACAAATGTACCATGGTACTACTGTGGTCAGTATCATTAAAATGTACCATGGTACTACTGTGGTCTGAATCATTAAAATGTACCATTGTACTACTGTGGTCTGTATCATTAAAATGTACCATGGTACTACTGTGGTCTGTATCATTAAAATGTACCATGTTACTACTGTGGTCTGAATCATAATAATGTACCATGGTACTACTGTGGTCTGAATCATTCAAATGTACCATGGTACTACTGTGGTCTGAATCATAATAATGTACCATGGTACTACTGTGGTCTGTATCATTAAAATGTACCATGGTACTACTGTGGTCTGTATCATTAAAATGTACCATGGTACTACTGTGGTCTGTATCATTAAAATGTACCATGGCTCTACTGTGGTCTGAATCATAACAATGTACCATGGTACTACTGTGGTCTGAATCATTAAAATGTACCATGGTACTACTGTGGTCTGAATCATAATAATGTACCATGGTACTACTGTGGTCTGAATCATTAAAATGTACCATTGTACTACTGTGGTCTGAATCATACAAATGTACCATGGTACTACTGTGGTCTGAATCATTAAAATGTACCATGGTACTACTGTGGTCTGAATCATTAAAATGTACCATGGTACTACTGTGGTCTGAATCATAATAATGTACCATGGTACTACTGTGGTCTGAATCATTCAAATGTACCATGGTACTACTGTGGTCTGAATCATTCAAATGTACCATGGTACTACTGTGGTCTGAATCATTCAAATGTACCATGGTACTACTGTGGTCTGAATCATAAAAATGTACCATGGTACTACTGTGGTCTGAATCATTAAAATGTACCATGGCTCTACTGTGGTCTGAATCATACAAATGTACCATGGTACTACTGTGGTCTGTATCATTAAAATGTACCATGGTACTACTGTGGTCTGTATCATTAAAATGTACCATGGTACTACTGTGGTCTGTATCATTAAAATGTACCATGGCTCTACTGTGGTCTGAATCATAACAATGTACCATGGTACTACTGTGGTCTGAATAATTAAAATGTACCATGGTACTACTGTGGTCTGAATCATAATAATGTACCATGGTACTACTGTGGTCTGAATCATTAAAATGTACCATTGTACTACTGTGGTCTGAATCATACAAATGTACCATGGTACTACTGTGGTCAGTATCATTAAAATGTACCATGGTACTACTGTGGTCTGAATCATTAAAATGTACCATTGTACTACTGTGGTCTGAATCATACAAATGTACCATGGTACTACTGTGGTCTGAATCATTAAAATGTACCATGGTACTACTGTGGTCTGAATCATTAAAATGTACCATGGTACTACTGTGGTCTGAATCATTAAAATGTACCATGGTACTACTGTGGTCTGAATCATACAAATGTACCATGGTACTACTGTGGTCTGAATCATTAAAATGTACCATGGCTCTACTGTGGTCTGAATCATACAAATGTACCATGGCTCTACTGTGGTCTGAATCATTAAAATGTACCATGGTACTACTGTGGTCTGAATCATTAAAATGTACCATGGCTCTACTGTGGTCTGAATCATTAAAATGTACCATGGCTCTACTGTGGTCTGAATCATAAAAATGTACCATGGTACTACTGTGGTCTGAATCATAATAATGTACCATGGTACTACTGTGGTCTGAATCATAATAATGTACCATGGTACTACTGTGGTCTGAATCATTAAAATGTACCATGGCTCTACTGTGGTCTGAATCATTAAAATGTACCATGGCTCTACTGTGGTCTGAATCATAAAAATGTACCATGGTACTACTGTGGTCTGAATCATAATAATGTACCATGGTACTACTGTGGTCTGAATCATTCAAATGTACCATGGTACTACTGTGGTCTGAATCATTCAAATGTACCATGGTACTACTGTGGTCTGAATCATTAAAATGTACCATGGTACTACTGTGGTCTGAATCATTAAAATGTACCATGGTACTACTGTGGTCTGAATCATAATAATGTACCATGGTACTACTGTGGTCTGAATCATTAAAATGTACCATTGTACTACTGTGGTCTGAATCATACAAATGTACCATGGTACTACTGTGGTCAGTATCATTAAAATGTACCATGGTACTACTGTGGTCTGAATCATTAAAATGTACAATTGTACTACTGTGGTCTGAATCATACAAATGTACCATGGTACTACTGTGGTCTGAATCATTAAAATGTACCATGGTACTACTGTGGTCTGAATCATTAAAATGTACCATGGTACTACTGTGGTCTGAATCATTAAAATGTACCATGGTACTACTGTGGTCTGAATCATACATATGTACCATGGCTCTACTGTGGTCTGAATCATTAAAATGTACCATGGTACTACTGTGGTCTGAATCATTCAAATGTACCATGGCTCTACTGTGGTCTGAATCATAAAAATGTACCATGGTACTACTGTGGTCTGAATCATAATAATGTACCATGGTACTACTGTGGTCTGAATCATTAAAATGTACCATGGTACTACTGTGGTCTGAATCATTAAAATGTACCATGGTTTTAGCCTTGAAGTATTATGGTATTACCGTGGTATTTCCATGGCACCTAAATATGTTTTTACATTTTTTATTTCACCTTTATTTAACCAGGTAGGCCAATTGAGAACAAGTTCTCATTTACAACTGCGACCTGGCCAAGATAAAGCAAGGCAGTGCGACAAAAACGACAACACAGAGTTACTCATAAACAAAATAAATAAAAAATAGACAAATCTATGTACAGTGTGTGCAAATGTAGAAGAGGAGGGAGGTAGGCAATAAATAGGCCACAGAGGCAAAATAATTACAATTTAGCATTAATACTGGAGTGGTAGATGTGCAGATGATGATGTGCAGGTAGAGATACTGGGGTGCAAAAGAGCAAGAGGTTAAGTATTAATATGGGGATGAGGTAGTTGGGTGTGCTATTTACAGATTGGCTATTTACAGTGATTGGTAAGCTGCTCAGACAGCTGATGCTTAAAGTTAGAGAGGGAGATATAAGTCTCCAGCTTCAGGGATTTTTGCAATTCGTTCCAGTCATTGGCAGCAGAGAACTGGAAGGAAAGGTAGCCAAAGTAAGTGTTGGCTTTGGGGGGTGACCAGTGCAATGTACCTGCTGGAGCGCGTGCTACGGGTGGGTGCTGCTATGGTGACCAGTGAGCTGAGATAAGGCGGGGCTTTACCGAGCAAAGACTTACAGATGCCCTGGAGCCAGTGGGTTTGGCGGCGAATATGTAGTGAGGGCCAGCCAACGAGAGCATACAGGTCGCAGGGGTGGGTAGTATATGGGGCTTTGGTGACTAAACGGATGAGACTGTGATAGACTGCATCCAGTTTGCTGAGTAGAGTGTTGGGGGCTATTTTGTAAATGTTTCATATTACCATTGTATGATTAACCAATAAGACACAAGGGGTTTTGGTATATGGCTAATATACCACGGCTAAGGGCTGTTCTTACGCACGATGCAACGCAGAGTGCCTGGATACAGCCCTTAGCCGTGGTATATTGGCCATATACCACAAGCCAACCAAGGTGCCTTACTGCTATTATAAACTGGTTACCAATGTAATTAGAGCACTAAAAATACACGTTTTGTCATACCAGTGGTATACGGTCTGATATGATTGGCTGTCAGCCAATCAGCATTCAGGACTCGAACCACCCAGTTTATAACATAATTTATACCATGGTATAGATCTGAATCACGGAAATATACAATGGTTTTAACCTGCATTATACATTCTAAGATGCTAACGCACAATTACGATAAATGGTAGCAAAAATGATCAAAGAGGGATCGACTCTTTCTTCCCGTGCAGTTACTCTACAGAGGCTCTCGGGCTTGCCTGCCTAGTCGGTGAGTCTGTTGATTGAGAGAGCTAAGCTAACCGAAAAATGAAGAGAGAAGCACAAGATAAACTAAATATTTGAAATGTTATCATCACGGTTATAAAGCATATGATATGAAACACCAAGTTAATGTCACGCCCTGGTCGAAGTATTTTGTGTTTATCTTTATGTATTGGGTCAGGCCAGGGTGTGGCATGGGGTTTTTGTATTGTAGTGTGTTTTGTCTTGGGGTTTTGGTATATACTGGGATTGTAGCTAGTGGGGTGATCTAGCAGAGTCTATGGCTGTCTGGAGTGGTTCTCAATCAGAGGCAGGTGTTTATCGTTGTCTCTGATTGGGAACCATATTTAGGCAGCCAAATTCTTTGGTTGTTTTGTTGGGTGATTGTCCTTAGTGTCCTTGTAACTGTCTAGTGTTAGTTTGCACCAGTTTAGGCTGTTTTGGTTTTTGTTACGTTTATTGTTTTGTAGTGTTTGTGTTTAGTATGTTTTTTTCATTAAACATGAATCGTAATCTACACGCTGCGTTTTGGTCCGACTCTCCTTCACCACACCTAGAAAACCGTTACAGTTAAGTGGAGTGTAAGGATATAATTGTTGTTATTTTATTTTTTTTAAAGTGTTTTGATAGGTTAATTCATTTATACAAGTCCTTTAGTATATAAGCTAATGTAGGCTAAAGTTAGGTCCAGTCAAACTAGCCTGTCGTAGTCATGGCGACAGGACCAATGAACGTTCAGAGTGTAAACAAAGGGAAACATTGTTAAACTTGCTGTTTTTAGGGATATTCTGAGAATTACATGATGAAAATGTATCTATGAGATAAGATGATAATTAATACATTTTTACAAACAATTGTTTTTGCATGTTGACCGTCTAGAATTGTAGAAGAGTAGCCAAGTCAGTTGAATGAGAAAGAGCCAACTGAAAAAGAAAAAAAAAACACACCAGATAAACAAACTATTTTAAATCTTCAAGTTTTCAGACTCCCTTCAGCTCCCAAGGTTTAACTAGGCCTACACTTTGCCATTGCAGAGCGAGTAGTCAACGTTTAATTACGTGAGTACCATAAATTACTATGTTTTTGGGTTCTTTAACTGAAAAACGATGGGACACAGACCATCATAATACATTGTAAACAACTAGCTACCTTGCTTTCATGTCTCACTACATGCTGCTCGTACAAAACCATGGTCATTTTTCTCATTGTACTACCATGGTCATTTTTCTCATTGTACTACCATGGTCATTTTTCTCATTGTACTACCATGGTCATTTTTCTCATTGTACTACCATTGTTAATTTGTGTACCATGGTAACTAATTACAATGAAACAAATATCATGTTTGTTTTGGTCACTATAACGACAGGAAAATACCATGGTACTGGTGGAAATACCATGGTCTCCTCCCCATTGTACTACCATGGTTCATTTTTGTAAGAGAGGACATACTGTGCTCATAAAATACAGGTTTTTGGGAGGACTCTCATTTGAATGTGTGAAGTGATATTGCCGAAATGGACTTAAAGTGATGCCCCCCCCCGGAAGGTTTGTATAATCCAACCAGTAGTTTTGATTCAAAACGGGTGCCTGTTTTTTTGTGTACTATGTAAAGCCCTGAACAGGCATGCATTTTAAGACCTAGCCCTACTCAGGCCCGATTGCTTCTGTCAAATTTAAGGCCCGGCCCGGCCCAAAACTCGAAATCAGAAAATCAATTCGCTGTCTGTCACTCGCTCCCTGTGTGCAGGCAGCTCACTCTGCATGCATTCTACTCACGGTGACTGTGAGTCTGTGAGTAACCATAGCAACAGCTCCACTTGGGCTGCTCTGCTCAACGATGAGACACGAGAGAGAGAGCCGTTAGCTACTCTCCGTCACCCTAAACTCAAGGAACGTTATTATTTTCTGTGAAATAATCTCTCCTGTTTTATATTTGACAAGGTTGGAAGGGCTTCTGACACCATGTTATGATGTTAGTCAGTCAGATACGACCGTACTGCGCAGCAGAGCATGACAAAATGGCTCCTCTTCAAAATGTTAATGATCAGTTTAGTGATACGCTGCCAGGACACTAGTTATTGATGACAAAAATAACCCTGCCCGTCCCTAAACCGATCTACCCGTCCCTAACCCGATCTGCCCGTCCCTAACCCGAGGTTTAACGTCGTGGTCCAATAGGGATCGTTATCATCGAATTGTGTTCTAAGGCATCCATTTTGTATGATATGTTGCGTCCTGCAAAATGTAAAAAAATAATAATACAAAATAACATTGTGCAATTTGTATGATATATGTTACCAATCCAATTCGTACAATTATGTTAACACATGTGTTGTTCTTAAGATCCCGGACTGCATAGATCTTGTCAATTTGAGCGAACACTTATTTACAGATCAGCGAATAAAACTGCTGTTCATGTATCACATTGGTTCCCATAGCAACAACACAACATGCCTTAACATAAGAAACAGAAATAACTGTAACAGTTGTCATGGATCTCTGTATTGTCCCTGGGTATTGATGCATTATTACATCGACAATGAGGACTATCCAACAACGCAAGGCCATATTAATCACTTACTAAAGCGACAGCAGGGTTTATAAAGGGGATTTTCGCTATGGTGAAAAAAGTCAGTATGATAAACTATGTGGAGAGAGAGATAAATGTTGCCGTTTGAATAGCACCCTATTCCCTATATAGTGCACTACTTTCGACCAGAGCCCTATGGCACCCTATTCCCTATACGGTGCGTTACCTTTGACCAGAATCATATGGGTCATGGTCTAAAGTAGTGCACTATATAGGGAATAGGGTGCCATAGGTCTCTGGTCATAAGTAGTGCACTATATAGGGAATAGGGTGCCATAGGGCTCTGGTCAAAAGTAGTGCACTATACAGGGAATAGGGTGCTATTTGGGACATCAAGGCTGTGCTAGGCAGTCCAGCCAGCTAGATCAGAGAGGGAAGGGGCTAGACCAGCTGCTCTGGTTGAGAGAGAGAGAGAGAGAGAGAGAGAGAGAGAGAGAGAAAGGGAGAGAGAGAGAGAGAGAGAGAGGGGGGAGCAAGAGTGAGAGGGGGTGAGAGAGACAGAGAGAGGGGAGAGTGAGACTGGGTTCAAACTCAGGTATCCTGCATGACACAAGGCTATTGTCCCATTGAGCTAAAATCTAGGCATTAGGCTCAGTGAGCAAACAAACGCAAGTCTTCATGTCTCAGGCAAGATTACTGATCACATTTTACAGAACCACCTTCATTACACCTGCAAAGCCTTAACCTTTACTGCACAGCACAAGGCATGGTTTAGCAAGGAACGATATCAACAAGACTATGCACTTTGTTTTATGGCAACAATTATGACGTAATCAGAGAGATTTTAGTTCCATTGAGGAGATGTATCTGTCTGGATTCCGGAAGCCTTGGAATCACAGGGTGGTAAAACAAAGGGACTTTGGCCAAAGGGAATTGCTGTGTCTTGTGAGTGACGGATGCTTCCAGAACAGCACTGGACTGAATAGCACAGACGGGAATGCACAGAAGACATCCCCACTCAGGTAAGGATATTAATAATGAATATATCTCTGGATAAACGAACGGTTAATTGTTAATGCTGGTCTCGTGTCGCTCAGTTGGTAGAGCATGGGGTTGTGGGTTCGATTCCCACAGGGGACCAGTATGAAAATGTCTGCACTCACTACTACTGCATGTCGCTCCGGATAAGAGCGTCTGCTCAACGACTGAAATGTGAATGATACCTTGATGTTTATCTGATTTCGGTAAGATCTTACTAACTCAGATTGAGTCACAGACAAGTGTAGGGATGGAGTATGTGTTTGCTAGCTTTTGCTACTTTCATTGGTAACTCTTAAATACAATATGCAAATGTTGGATTGCATTGTAAAGGACTTCAACATTTACATTACATTTAAGTCATTTAGCAGACGCTCTTATCCAGAGCGACTTACAAATTGTAGAAGTAGAAGATGATGTACCAGGACATAAACAGTATACCTGTAACCCTTTAGCATGTGGTAAACAGGTGTAGTCAGTGGTAAACAGGTGTAGTCAGTGGTATACAGGTGTAGTCAGTGGTAAACAGGTGTAGTCAGTGGTAAACAGGTGTAGTCAGTGGTAAACAGGTGTAGTCAGTGGTAAACAGGTGTAGTCAGTGGTAAACAGGTGTAGTCAGTGGTAAACAGGTGTAGTCAGTGGTAAACAGGTGTAGTCAGTGGTAAACAGGTGTAGTCAGTGGTAAACAGGTGTAGTCAGTGGTAAACAGGTGTAGTACAGGTGTAGTCAGTGGTAAACAGGTGTAGTCAGTGGTAAACAGGTGTAGTCAGTGGTAAACAGGTGTAGTCAGTGGTAAACAGGTGTAGTCAGTGGTATACAGGTGTAGTCAGTGGTAAACAGGTGTAGTCAGTGGTATACAGGTGTAGTCAGTGGTAAACAGGTGTAGTCAGTGGTAAACAGGTGTAGTCAGTGGTAAACAGGTGTAGTCAGTGGTAAACAGGTGTAGTCAGTGGTAAACAGGTGTAGTCAGTGGTATACAGGTGTAGTCAGTGGTAAACAGGTGTAGTCAGTGGTATACAGGTGTAGTCAGTGGTAAACAGGTGTAGTCAGTGGTAAACAGGTGTAGTCAGTGGTATACAGGTGTAGTGGTAAACAGGTGTGGTAAACAGGTGTAGTCAGTGGTAAACAGGTGTAGTCAGTGGTAAACAGGTGTAGTCAGTGGTATACAGGTGTAGTCAGTGGTAAACAGGTGTAGTCAGTGGTAAACAGGTGTAGTCAGTGGTATACAGGTGTAGTCAGTGGTATACAGGTGTAGTCAGTGGTATACAGGTGTAGTCAGTGGTAAACAGGTGTAGTCAGTGGTATACAGGTGTAGTCAGTGGTATACAGGTGTAGTCAGTGGTAAACAGGTGTAGTCAGTGGTAAACAGGTGTAGTCAGTGGTAAACAGGTGTAGTCAGTGGTAAACAGGTGTAGTCAGTGGTAAACAGGTGTAGTCAGTGGTAAACAGGTGTAGTCAGTGGTATACAGGTGTAGTCAGTGGTAAACAGGTGTAGTCAGTGGTATACAGGTGTAGTCAGTGGTAAACAGGTGTAGTCAGTGGTAAACAGGTGTAGTCAGTGGTAAACAGGTGTAGTCAGTGGTATACAGGTGTAGTCAGTGGTAAACAGGTGTAGTCAGTGGTATACAGGTGTAGTCAGTGGTAAACAGGTGTAGTCAGTAGTCAGTGGTAAACATAGTCAGTGGTAAACAGGTGTAGTCAGTGGTATACAGGTGTAGTTAGTGGTAAACAGGTGTAGTCAGTGGTAAACATAGTCAGTGGTAAACAGGTGTAGTCAGTGGTAAACAGGTGTAGTCAGTGGTATACAGGTGTAGTTAGTGGTAAACAGGTGTAGTCAGTGGTAAACAGGTGTAGTCAGTGGTAAACAGGTGTAGTCAGTGGTAAACAGGTGTAGTCAGTGGTATACAGGTGTAGTCAGTGGTAAACAGGTGTAGTCAGTGGTATACAGGTGTAGTTAGTGGTAAACAGGTGTAGTCAGTGGTAAACATAGTCAGTGGTAAACAGGTGTAGTCAGTGGTATACAGGTGTAGTCAGTGGTATACAGGTGTAGTCAGTGGTAAACAGGTGTAGTCAGTGGTATACAGGTGTAGTTAGTGGTAAACAGGTGTAGTTAGTGGTAAACAGGTGTAGTCAGTGGTATACAGGTGTAGTCAGTGGTATACAGGTGTAGTCAGTGGTATACAGGTGTAGTTAGTGGTAAACAGGTGTAGTCAGTGGTATACAGGTGTAGTCAGTGGTATACAGGTGTAGTCAGTGGTATACAGGTGTAGTCAGTGGTATACAGGTGTAGTCAGTGGTATACAGGTGTAGTTAGTGGTAAACAGGTGTAGTCAGTGGTATACAGGTGTAGTTAGTGGTAAACAGGTGTAGTCAGTGGTATACAGGTGTAGTCAGTGGTATAAACAGGTGTAGTCAGTGGTATACAGGTGTAGTTAGTGGTAAACAGGTGTAGTCAGTGGTATACAGGTGTAGTTAGTGGTAAACAGGTGTAGTCAGTGGTATAAACAGGTGTAGTCAGTGGTATACAGGTGTAGTCAGTGGTAAACAGGTGTAGTCAGTGGTATACAGGTGTAGTCAGTGGTAAACAGGTGTAGTCAGTGGTATACAGGTGTAGTCAGTGGTAAACAGGTGTAGTCAGTGGTAAACAGGTGTAGTCAGTGGTAAACAGGTGTAGTCATTGGTGGTAGCCTGTAACTGTTCTGTCAAAGCACCGAGGACCATTAAACATTAACAGGATCAGATGACCGACTGTGTGTGTGACAGGCTGTGAAATCCCCCCTAGTGTAACAGTACCTTCTCCCTCTACTTTTAGTGGAACTATGGGCCTATTCTCAGCCCTAATATATTTCTGGTCAAGAAATACAGTTTCATTTTAGTAATTTAGCCCGAGGACGAGCCAATAACTTTTCTTGTATTTCTTCGTTATAATGTAACTCACAGATGTTCATATTCATGTGTTTACGCCAGTGGAAATATTCAAATAAAGAACTCCGTCTTTTGATGCCACCTGACTTTACTGCCAGTCCAATCAGATGCGGAGGTTGCCTAAGGTATCGCCATGGAGACGATGAACACCCTGAGGAAGAGCCAATCACTGAGGAGCCTGTCTGGATTTGGGGTTAAGGAAAGGTCATGGGAAACATCAAAGTCCTCTCTCTGGGATAACAAGAAGTCTGTCTCTCAGCTCGTACAACAGTAAGTTTAAAGTTTTACTCATGAACAACAACATACTCACACTGACAGATCTAATGAGTTCATATATTATATTATATGTTGTAACACAGGTGTATATGCAATGACATATACCTTGAACCAAGTTGATGGAATAGACACGGCTTGGTGAACTATGTTTGCCTGAGCCCTGAACACCAAACTTTAGCTCAGTGAGCTAACAGGGTCTTGAGTCATGCAAGTTACCTGGATTCAATACTTTTGGTGTTTTGAGGCCAGACCATTTGACCCGAGTAGGAAAAACTCATGATCTTAAAAATGTATGTTACACTTTATTAAGCCTGTTTCTTTATCCCCAGTTACCAGAGCTGTGTAGAACTAAGCACTTCTGAAACCAATGAAGAAAAGATAAAGGTTTGTAATGTGAGTTGAGATTTCAAAAGAAACTTTAGAAAGAAGATTCTTTAATTGTTTGTTTAAATAAAAATAAAAATGTTTTTAAATGGTGAGTGATGGTTGCTCCGTTTTCCTTTTCAATAAATTAACTTTCTATAAAGTTTTCTTGGATTTGATTAATTACTGATCAATGGTATAACCACCTCTCTCCCAGGCGTCCCTGTCATTCAGCTCCCCCAGAGAAGAGATGTCAGTGGGCCTTGTTTCTCCTTGGAGGAGGTTAGAGAGCCGGGGGGACCAGGTGGACCGTCTGGGTACTGACTCTGGTTCTTTCCTGCTGTCTCGGAGTCGCTCCATGGACCATCTTCCCCAGAGGGACCGAGCTCCGGAGGGGACCAGCGCCCTGCGAGCCCTGTTCGAGTCCAAGGCCACCCTGCAAGAGGACTTCTACAGTTCCACCAGGCTGAATATAGCCTCTCCAGCCAGCAGGATGGTGGCAGGGGTTCAGTCTAGTGAGATAGAGAAAGATCGCCCTCTGGGGGCTAGGAGGGGTTACAGCACTGAAGAGGACAACACTCAGGTGTGTGATTAGTGTAAATTCAACTATTTATATCATAAGATACTATCTCTTGAAAAAAATGTATCTGAATAAAGTAAATTCTCCTTTTCTTAGTCTCAATGTTAATGTTTTTTTCCCCCAGCGTGCTGTTCAGGGCGAGAGGAGGAAGACCGTTAGTGGTGTCCCAGAGTCTTCCGTCAGGGGTTCCAGAATTACAACACCGGGTGAGTAGTAGGACCACACACACACACACACACACACACGCGCACACGCACACACGCACACACGCACACGCACACACACACACACACACACACACGCACACACGCACACACGCACACACGCACACACACACACACACGCACACACGCACACACGCACACACGCACACACACGCACACACGCACACACACACACATTTTGCCTTGGGACAGAGAGAAAAATGTGTAGTTTAAGTAGCTAATCTAATGCTATTCTACACATTTTGTCATGAGGCTGAGAGAAATATTTTCAGTTTTGAATATTTTGAATTTTTCATTTCCTGTAATAATATAATCATGGCTTATGACACTGTCTATTTTTGAGAGGATTGAGGCTCCCGAAGCTCGTGAGCCCCCTCACCTTCTGGGGGCTGTGGGGTGGTTACGTCAGTGAGACACACACACACCCACATTACTACAGTCAGTGGTAATACTGGCAATGACAGACATAGGGGTGAGTAGTAAGCACGCTAATACATCACTGGGGTCATTATAACAGTCAGCATGACATGCAATTGGCTAGGTATGACGGAGGAGGAACACCGCCAAAATGAGGTCATCTCCTTCCCTGGGGGAACTGTTCACTGCCTAGGTTGCCTTGTGACTGAAGGACTGTTAGAAACAGCTTGGAATCAAACCCTTGTCCTCCTCTGATGATTCCCGCTATATGTGGAACACTGATGGTAATATTGGTGCTTGTGTAAGTTAACAATCCAGAGGTCCCGTTTTACTGCACATATGATTGTATATCTCATAAAGAGTGAATGATACTGACAGAATGTCCATTGGTCTGGGGGGCATCCAGAGGCACTGACCACACACACACACACACACACACACACACACACACACACACACACACACACACACACACACACACACACACACACACACACACACACACACCAGTCATCGAGTGAGTGAAGCAATCTTAAGTTGCCACCGAGTCAGAATGCCAGGGCCACAGCATGGTGGCCATGTTATAAATATCTCTCTGGAATCCCGACGTGTCACAGCCTCAGAATGCCTCCAGCAAACAGAAACCCCATTAGGTAAACAACAGCCCCATGGTTCCTGGACCCACACCAGGATTCAAACACTATTCGTAATCGTTCAAAGACTTTGAGAGATTTACTTTAACCTGCCTGGAGTGCCAGATAGGCGGGGTTTGCAGTTCTGGGACTATTCTATTGGTTGATTAAGCCAGGCTAACTCAATCAAGAACACATAAGGTACTTGAAAAGATTTCAAGTAGTGTTTGAACCCAAGGTGTGCCTGGGCACTGGAAGCTCTACGAAGCTATATACAGAGTAAGATGTGGATGTGTAGACACATAACTATGTAGCTCCGCACACATGCTCAAAACAGGGGGTGTCGCAGTGTTTGCTGGTATGACCGTGACACAGCCGGTAGGGTCGCGAACCTCCTTAGAGGTGACATATTTCCAGGATATCGACTATGACTCTGTGACCTGGTGATGTGTCTGGGATCATCCTGTGACAGAAAATCTGACAGGAATGTGATTGACAGAAAGATCCTCAGAGATCCTCAAATCTAGGAATGAGTCAACCCTCTCTGTTAGTCACTGAGAGTCACCAGGGCACCCCCTCCTCACACTGTCACCCATCATCCTTACCCCTCCTCACCCCCTCCTCACACTGTCACCCATCATCCTTACCCCTCCTCGCCCCCTCCTCCCATTGCCATAGCTAACACCATCCCATCTCATTCCCATAGCTACCCCCATAATCAGCCCCTATACTGGAGACAAAAGAAAAAGTAGATGTGGGGTCCCAAGTGATCTTGGGCAACATAACATCACCCCTACAAAATGTCAGGATCATGTTAGGACACCAATACTCAGACAATACTTTCTCTGATAAAGATATCTCCATTCCTCAAGCATATGAATCACCTCAGATTCTCTCCTCTTCATAATCTCCTCTTTTAGTTTTTATGAGCAAATACAGCAATAAAGCCACTGAGAGATAATCATGTTTCAGTCTACATTATCAGCATCTGAGAGATAATCATGTTTCAGTCTACATTATCAGCCCCTGAGAGCTAATCGTATTTCAGTCTACATTATCAGCATCTGAGAGCTAATCGTATTTCAGTCTACATTATCAACATCTGAGAGATAATCATGTTTCAGTCTACATTATCAGCATCTGAGAGATAATCATGTTTCAGTCTACATTATCAGCCCCTGAGAGCTAATCGTATTTCAGTCTACATTATCAGCATCTGAGAGATAATCATGTTTCAGACTACATTATCAGTGTGCCACTTGACCAAAATAGCAGTTGCTCAGTAGTAGCACAGCAGTTGACTGTTTTATTTTTGTATTGTCTTGCCCAGCGCCCACTGAGCATCTGATAGCATCACTGGGACTGCAGATCCTTCCCCATGCAGTGCCTGATGATGGGGGTAGCTTTGGGAATGGGATGGGGGGGGGGGGTATCAGAATGGGAGGAGGGAGTGAGGAGTGGGTGACAGTATTTTTATGGCAATGAGAGGAGGGGGTGATGGGGGTGGGGTGACAGTATCTCTATGGCGATGGGAGGAAGGGTGTGGGTTAGCTATGGCAATGGGAGGAGGGGGTGAGAAGGGGTGAGGATGAGGGGTGACAGTGTGAGGAGGGGGTGAGAAGGGGTGAGGATGAGGGGTGACAGTGTGAGGAGGGGGTGAGAAGGGGTGAGGATGAGGGGTTACAGTGTGAGGAGGGGGTGCCCTAGTCCAGTCTCTCAGTGACTAACAGACTGCCCCAACACACCGCCACCCACCCTCCCAAAATAGATCCAACGGTCCCAGCGGGTGGGGGGCAGTCCTGATAAAAATCAGCTGTCACTAGAGCCACAGGACTAGAGACTAAAGAGAGGCACAGTGACACGACAGGCAGACAGAGAAAGAGAGAGAGAGGGGAACAGCCACAGTCAAAAAGGCTAAACACTACAGAGAAACACAAACTATCCTAGAGCCATCACAGGAACTGTATCAGCCGACAACCAGCGGTTTGATCTGTATTCAGAGCGACAGCCACTGTGGGAGAATAACAACTACACTTGCTGTATTGTTTGTAAGTATTATGGATTCACTTACAGAAAGTGTTTAGTTTAAATTAAACAAGTTTATTCTATATGAATGGTGCTGTAGATTACTTTTTTTTTTAGTTCCAGTCGACGAGGAGGCTTTGTAGTGCCATGTCAATAAGACAAAAGCTGGTGTTTCAGCCTGATAAAAGATGACAGTGAGTTAAATGAGGATTGGGATTTGGGGATATGGGGAAATGGAGATATGGGGAAATGGGAATATTTTGATATGGGGATATGGAGATATGTGGATATGGGAATATTTTGATATGTGGATATGGGGGTATTTTGATATGGGGATATGGGGGTATTTTGATATGTGGATATGTGGATATGGGAATATGGGGATATGGGAATATTTTGATATGGGGGTATGGGAATATTTTGATATGTGGATAAGGGGACATGGGAATATTTTGATATGTGGATATGGGGGTATTTTGATATGGGGATATGGGATATGAGGATTTTCGAAGCAAAGGAAATAACTAATCTGTCATCAAAAATATTAATAATTTAGCCAAACATACATTGCCGGTCCATTTCACGTTGTCTGCATCAACGTTACGTCTGCAGAGTTTAGTGTAATCCATTATTCTAAATATCCTTTCATTTAATAGCAAATATTAGTATAAAAAGGGGGGGGGGGGAGTGACAACTTAATCTTAACTGATGGGTCGTAGTTACCGTTTGATGGATCAAATCCTGCCCCTTGACCACCCTGTCTTTGTCACACACTGATATCTAATGTGTGTGTGAGTGTGCGTGTCTGCACACACTTGGGAGTCATATTAAGAAGGCTGCTATATGCAGCCAACCACCCAAGGTCATGGAACCAAGTGTCTTAGAGGTTTTTTTCCCCGTGGGGCCATATTTGCAATTTCTCAAGTGAGTGGCTATCGTCTCTCAGACCCTAAATCCTTAGACATGACAAGAATGGGGGATCAGAGGTCATGGTTGACCAATTACAGACCTCCTCTCTGGAAACCTAAATGCATCGTGATAGAGTTGATGTGGAGCAAGAGCAATAGTAATGACATCACAATGTATTTTATTTGACCCCCCGGTTACTAAGCTGACAGTTGGTATCGATTCCATTTAAAAATCAGCACGTTTTTTAAAGTCTGGTGACATTTTTTTTTTTTGGGGGATTTTCCTAGACAACCATTTTGTAAATCGGTAGTAGTTTTATGACCTGAATCTGTAGCTACAATCGAAAGCAGCTGAGCTGGTTGGTTGGGAACAAATACCTACTGCATTTAGCTGTCATTTGGACAGCTGTCAGTAGTGCAACATCCCCACATTTCCCATCTGCTAATAGCTTCTCTCTCCATTCCTGTGCAGATAGAGAAGGGGATAGCTAGACTGGAAGAGCCAGGCCCCTTTGAGGTGTCTGACCGTGTGAAATAACTCAAAGAGGTGCTGGCTTGGCTAAATGTGCACTTTGCCAGACAGCTAGCTAGCGAACATATTAAAGAATACTTCAGTTGAGATTTGTCCATAGTTGTATTTTTAAGTTTCCTCCTCTGTACAGCGGCAAAAGTCAAGGGGAATCATCAGGAAACACTCTGTGATTACATTAATAGTTGTCACTAGTTACCACAGACACAAAAATCATAAATGGATTATGTCGTCAAAAATTCATGAAATCTACAATTTAAGGTTAGGGTTAGCCGTAAGGTTAAGGTTAGGTTAAACATCTGAATTTTAAGAAGAGAAATGGCAGAATTAGGTGGGTGTTTGTGACTTTGTGGCTGTGGTAACTAGTGACCACAGAAATACCTCTTCTGTTTTACCCCCAATTACCTCTCATCTTCAACTTAACTTATTAATAACTCTTGATTAATAAACATCAAAAGCATGATAATTGTTACCATATTCCCAGGAAGTGTTCAATTTAAACTGTGAGTTATCAATAGAGCATCGGTCAAAGGACATAACCAATAGTGACCAACACCTTTATCAATAGCTGATCAATAAGCATCAATAGCATTATTATTGTGTTCCCACTAAGTGTTCAGCTTAGACCCAGGCACATCTCTGGGGTTATGACCTCAGTCACAACTCGTATGACATTATGTTGTCTCATTCCATCTGCTCACCCAGCTATGGGTGACGCCAGTAAGCTGACCCATCCTTTTGTCCGGCAAGAGCTTACTGCGTGAAAACGGACAGAGGTATGTTCGAATCTGGACATTAGTTACAGATGAGGGGTCTATCCAGCAGGGCCCAGGCTACTGCTGACCCCTTAAAAGCAGGCCTGCAGGGGCTTAGCTACTGTTGTTTGGACTGACAGAACAGTGTGAAAATACTCCTATACACACTGGGGCTCGTGGCGTTCAGTGGTTGGGGCTGCTATTGTTTCAATGTTTATTTCGAAATTGGGATGAGGTTTTGTATTACATGCTAGTGTAGATGTTTGCCTCAATATATGTTATATGTGCCTCTAGTGAATAGGACATCTCGTGGCACACAACTCGGCAGGGTAGCCTAGTGGTTAGAGCGTTGGACTAGTAACCGGAAGGTTGCAAGTTCAAATCCCCGAGCTGACAAGGTACAAATCTGTTGTTCTGCCCCTGAACAGGCAGTTAACACAGTGTTCCTAGGCTGTCATTGAAAATAAGAATTTGTTCTTAACTGACTTGCCTAGTTAAATAAAGGTAAAAATATATATTTTTTAAAACATAGCTGTGAAACACCAGCCCTTTGTGTTTCAATGGGGAAAACCTGGCTGCCGAGATAGAATTACAAGCATTCTAACGTTCTAGTTCTAGTATCTAGTATTCCATTCAGGCATTCTTCTGAGCTGTTGTGTTTTTGGTCAGGTATGGATGGCTGTAATGGAGGTGAGTCACACCAACAATGTGCTTAAAACAAAATCAGGGGTCGCTCCAGCTGAGCTAGCAGTTGTTGTTGTTTTTAGTTTCTTTCTCCAAGTCGTGATGGTCAGCCAATGGGATGGCGTTTGTTGAGTGTCTAAGGCAACTGGTGGCAGGTTGTAGCTGTGTGTTGCGGCAGGACATTTTGTTTGTCATTCCAGAACGACCAGAACATCCATCGAACTCTAGTTTTTGCTAATGTACAGGTCCTTTCTCTGGTGTTGGTTAGGTCTAGCCATTCATTAAACAGAAATGACTCATTTTACATGTTAAAGGCATGTTTTCTAAGTGTATATATTCCATTATTTTAGCAACGATATGTGTTTGTATCTGTAACAACAGATAATGCAGCGACACTTGATAATGAAGTTATTACATTACTGCCTGTTACATTATTTTAAAGTTTTTGGTTCTAAAGGTCGATTATTGTGCAGAGTCAGTCCTAATGGCATATAAAGGCCCATGTCTAAGAGGGAATAGTTCCTACAGTGTAACAATAGAAAAACAGATAGGATAGCCACACATTCCAACACCTCCCAGCTATATATATATATATATAGACTCCATTATCAGCCAACCCTCAGCATAGCCAACAACAGAGACACAGTTTATTAATGCTGTGCGGTGCATACCATACCATGGTGCACAGAAATATCACTGTCCTTATGTGGGTCACTGCACTTTTACACTGACTGTTACCGTACTGTATGTAAATCAACAAAAAAGAGTCTACTATATTAAATTAAACATTAAAAGGTCTTATACAGCCTTTTGTCTTTAATCTCAATATTGAATCCTTTCTGGGTAACAATTAAGTAACTTAACGTGATTGTTAACAAACAACAACAAAAAATGTCAAAAAGAAACAAAAATAGCTTCTTAGCAAAGAGAAATTTCTCTAGTGAGAATTTTGTTAGGACTGTCTGTGAGTGGCCTGAGTGGGGAGGGGGAAAAATGAAAACTAGCTGTGATTGGCAGAGAGGTTTGGAACTCTCTTTCTTATTGGTCGAAAACTCCATCCTACCAAAAACAGGCTGAAATTTCAGGCAGTCTTTTCAAACCACTCTTACACTAATAGGGAATTATAATAATTTTCACATTATTATTCCAACCTCAAAGTGTCAAAATATATATAAAACACAGGACAATCACGTTTTTGACAACACTGAACCTTAAAACAACCAGACATGTCATTCCTTTCAGTCATGTGCTAATTTTACAATTGTGTGTCTTTTAATAATTAAAAGTTGTTCTTAAGCAATAAGGCCCGAGGTGGTGTGGTATATGGCCAATATACCACGGCTAAGGGTTGTTTCTTAGGCACAACGCAACGTGGAGTATACGGTCTGATATACCATGGCTGTCAGCCAATCAGCATTCAGGGATCGAACCACCCAGTTTATAGACTACAAACACGTATTGTATGTTCCTGGAGCTGTAGATACGGTATAGGCTAGGATACAAGATGAGACCCAGATGACATTGATCAACATTATCAGAAGCTTTCATGAAATCAATTCCTAATCAATCAATCTATATATGTCTGTGTTGTAGATGACAAGAGGAGTCTCCAGCTGAGTTATAGAGACACCCTGTCAAGACAAGGTCGAGACAGAGAGAGGACCTCCAGCTCGGTGAGAGACAGATCAGCTCTATACCTGTCAAGAGTAGCAGCTGCCGAATCCCCGGGAAGCTCCACACACACAGTGAGTGCCTGGCATTCCTCCCATTCCTCCACACACCACAAAGACGGACACAGGGACGGACACACATACATGCACAAAAGTATACACACACACACACACACACACTGGGATCAAATGCCAGGCAGACCGGGGAATAGCCATCATTCTCAGGAGTCAAAATGAGTTGCATTACTTCTCAAGCATACGTTTGAACGAAACGATTATCTGAATTGTAAATTGCTTTGTTTTCATTGAACAGAAATCCAGCAGTTCCTCAGGAAAGAGGACTCCAGGCAGTAAGGTATAATATGTTAATCTAACACAATGTGTGAGTGCTGTGAAATGAATGTAAAAAAAGATCCAACTGAAGAGCTGATGGGCAATAGATTTTGCATAACACTGGTGATGACGGTGGTCACATTAACAATGGGGCAGCAGGGTGGGCAGGGTAGCCTAGTGGTTAAGAGCGTTGGACTAGTAACCGCGAAGGTTGCAAGTTCAAATCCCCGAGCTGACAAGGTACAAATCTGTCGTTCTGCCCCTGAACAGGCAGTTAACCCACTGTTCCTAGGCCATCATTGAAATTAAGAATTTGTTTTTAACTGACTTGCCTAGTTAAAAAAATCATCATTATTACCCGAACTCGGTCAAATACATACTGTAATATCTGTCCACATTTTAACATGGCAGTTTTTCTACTTGGTAAATGTATAATATTGATATGAAAAGCAAACACAAGGCAATAACAGAAACTGAAAGAAATACCTTGCGTCAAACACTACTCAGTGACTTTAAGACATAGGCATTAGCGCTGCTCTACTAACTGGCGTGAAGTTTGGCTAACCTTAGCTTGAGTGAAGATGGTTTGCTGTGAAAGACATCGAACAAGCACAGAGAAAAAGGTAAAGTATGGCTTCAATTGCTACACGCATGGCTACCTAACATTTTCTCATACCTTAACTAATACTACTCTCTAACCGACTGAATACTCACAATAACACAAAGACCCTTTTCTCTTTTCATTCCAAGATGGCCGAGATAGCCCCAAAAAACACAGTTTCAGAAGCATGTCACGAGGAAGATGACCTGCCTCTGCCTCCACCTCCCCCTATCCCACCCAGACCTCAGAACTATGAAGAGTCCCCAGCCGTAGGTGGCCCCAACCAAGCCTTCATCCCCGTGCCCCCACCAAAGGAAACCTTCTCGACATTCTACCAACAGCGACAGAAGAATGAGCTGAAAAGACTCTTCAAACACATTCACCCAGACCTGAGGGAAAACATCAATGATGTAGTCGATGATGAGTTGGTTGCGGCGATGCAATCCGGAGGTGCCCAGACTGCAGCTGATGCGGGGTACCAGGGTGAGGTCCAGTCCATGAGGTGGATCTTTGAGAACTGGACCCTGGACAACATCGGGGACCACCCCCACATGACCAAGAAGCTTCTGGAAGATGAGACTCTTCAAGGCGGTGATGTCAGAGGAACATCCTCCATGTTCGAGCACTGCATGGTGGACGGAACCCAACAGATTGTCCAAAGGCAGAGTTCTGTCCAAGGGGATGTCCGGACATCGACTTGGCTGTTTGAGACCCAGCCCATGGATACACTCAACAAACTCCAGCCAGAGGAGGGCGAGCTGGTCGAGGCTGTTCTCAAGGAACCAATGCAGATTGGAGACGTGAGAGGAACTCGGCTACTCTTCGAATCCAAGCCACTGGACGCCTTAGGCCGTTGTAGCTCTGTAGAGGACCAGAGCTTCCTCAAGCTGAAGTCAGAGCTCCAGGAGCAGAAAGGAGATGTGAGGAAGACAGTGAAGCTCTTCCAGGCTGATCCTTGCTGCGCCCTCAGAGACGCAAGCGGCAACATCCACAAGATTAAGTCCATCTGCAGAGAGGAGATCTGTAGCAGCAACATTAGCACGGCACGCTGGCTCTTTGAAACTAAGCCTCTGGACATCATCAACAAGGAGACATCTGGGATGCAGATCATCCGGGGGATATCGCTGGAGGAAGGGCAAAAAGGAGGGGTGGACAGGAAGAGATGGATGTTTGAGACTCAGCCGTTCAACTCCATCCGAGAGGAAGGCATAGAAGACCGGTTTCAGGGGACAGTGGTCGAAGTTGTGCCTGACGCTGATGTTGGGAACAAACTAAAGATGTTTGAGACTCAGCCCTTGGCAGCACTGAAAGGAGACTCCACAGAAGTAGCTCTGGAGAAGGAGGAGATACTTGGAGGAGATGTCAGATCCTCCCTCTGGCTGTTCGAAACACAACCCATGGAAACATTGAAGGAAGTGATCCTCTCTACTGATGAACAAGGAGAAGTCAAAGGCAAAAAGCACATGTTCGAGAACTACAACATTAGAAAAGAGACCTTAGTCGGAGCAGAAATCCCAAGTAAAGATCATGAGATTGAGATTGAGAAGGGTGACGTTAAATCATACAAGCATCTCTTCGAAACAATTCCCCTTTGCAATATCACCCAATCTCAGGAGGAAGTGCTGAACGGAAATACAGAAAACGACATCACGGCAGGAGATGTGAAAGGAAACAGAACGCTCTTCGAGACAACACCATTATATGCGATCAAAGACTGCACTGGGAATTTCCATGAGGTCACAACGGTCAACAGAGAGGAGTCCATCAAAGGAAGTGTCCAAAATTACAAGTGGATGTTCGAGACCAAGCCCATTGACCAGTTTGAGGAGGGAAAGAAGAATGTTGAGGTTATCAAAGGAATCACCAGGCAGGAGGATAGGTCAGGAGATGTCAAGATGACCAAGTGGCTCTTTGAGACACAGACCATTGATGGCATCCATTCCAAGTTCAACCAGTCGGAGCAGCAGCATAATTCAACAGAGCAGCAGAAGGAGACTAGGAAAGGTGATGTCAAGACCTGCAAGTGGCTGTTCGAGACTCAGCCTGTGGATATCTTGTACGACAAATCAGAAAAGATCCCAGATAAAGAAGAAGAGATTGAGAATACCAATGTGAAGTCTGTCACTTGGCTTTTTGAATCACAGCCTCTGGATAGCATTAAAGACAGTGAGGAGCAAAGTTTTAAATTATGCAGTACCAGTCAGGATGGTGTCAAGGCTGAGGTTGGTGTGAAAACAGTGAAGCACCTTTTCGAGACAGAGACTTTAGATAGGATAAGGAAGGACACAGACACAGAGCAAGATGTTAGATATGTCAGCGAGTTGCATGTCCAGTCTGGTGATGTCTCTAGGGTCAAGGAGATCTTTGAGTCCAAGTCCTTAGATGAAATAGGTTCAGAGTCTATAAAAGTGTGTGATGAAGACGAAAGCATTCAGAAAGGATCAGTGCGTAAATGCACCTGGCTTTTTGAGAACCGTCCCATCAACACGATAAACAACAAGGAGGAAAATAGCCCAGACATGCATTGTGTCAACGACATCGAGGGTGGTGACGTCCATAACAAGAAGTTCATCTTCGAAACATTCTCTCTGGACAAGATCCATGATAAAGATCAGTTTCTGGAACACAAGTCGGAATCCGTGGAAAAGCCAGTGAGCAACGTCGACGTCAAGTCCAGCACCATGCTATTTGAGTCCCAGCCACTGTACGCCATTAGAGACAAGGAAGGTCAGTTCCACGAGGTTACCACAGTCCAGAAGGAGGAAGTGATGAGTGGCGATGTGAGAGGAGCTCGGTGGATGTTCGAGACGAAGCCCCTCGATGCCATCAAGGCGGAAAAGGAGATCTACGTGATCCGAGCTGTCACCCAGGAAGATGTAAAAAAGGGTGATGTCAAGTCAGCCAGGTGGAAGTTCGAGACCCAGCCTCTGGACTCCCTAACAGCTAAGGAGGAAGACGAGGAACCCACAGTCAAGGTTGTGGAAGACTTCGGAAACCGAACTGTGAAGCTCAACAAACAGCTCTTCGAGTCTGACCAGTCAGCCAGTAAGAAGTGTGTGAGGATGGTTAGTGTGACAGACGTTCAGCAAGGCGATGTCAGGACGTCCACCTGGCTCTTTGAGAACCAGCCCATCGACAGGCTGAAGGGAGAGCCAGAGGAGCAGGGTCCTGTCCAGATGGTCCACAGGGAAGACAACCAGAAAGGAGAGGTGAAACGCTGCACGTGGCTGTTTGAATCCCAGACACTGGACAAGATCAAGGATCCTGAATCCAATGTGAATGCAGCACAGGTCATTGAGGAGGAGATCCCGAAAGCAGATGTGAAGAGCACAACCTGGCTGTTCGAGACCACACCATTAGACAAAATTGTCACAGTTGAAAGTGTGATTGACACGCTGTCTCGTCTACATCAGCTTGAATTCATCCACTCAAGTGGAATCTTAATAGAGGCAAAAGAGATCACAAACGTCAACATGGTGAAATACCAATTTATTAAAACCGAGGGAGCACAGATTCAGAAGGAGGAGATAGTTGAAGGGAACATCAGAAACATCATGCTACAGTTATTGTCCAGATCGACCCTGAAGCCCCAGATCACTCTCTTAAAAGAGGTAGAACAGGGTCAAGTTCAGACAACAGTATTAGAAGTCGCAGTCAACCAGCCAGCATCAACGAACCAAGACAAAGATCAAAGTGTACAGAAACTCATCGAAAGCTTGCTTGTTCAAGATAAGCTGATGAAGAAGGGGATCATCATGCAGGAATCTGAGGGAGGACATGTAGAGATGACTGTTTACTCACTTCTCTGTCAAACTAAAATGGATAGTCAAGAGATTACAAGGGGAGATGTGAAGTCAACTATAGGCAACCTGTTAGCTACTGCTAACAATCAGAGGACAACCGCTTCATGTAGACTAGATGAAAATGAAAAGGGAAATGTGGACTTATACAGGAGTTGCATCGAGAAAGGAGATCTCCAAAAACTGAAGAGTCTTCAAATACAGCAATCAGAATTGGATGAACTTGACCTCATGACAAAGGAACAGATTGAGATTGTGCAAGGCGATGTGAAGGAGGCGAAGAAAAATCTTCAGAAACAGAAGGATCAAGTGGAACGTACCATTTCTGACGTCTTACCAGGGGATGTGAAGAATGCCAAAAGAGTCTTTTCTACAGAGGGTTCCATTGACCTTAGTGTTGAAAACTGCATTTCTAAAGAAGAGATCATCCATGGGGATATCTCCTCAGCTAAGCAGCAACTTGCTTTAAAACAGACTCTCTCTATGGAAAAGGAGGAAATCGTAGCCGGTGACATCAAAGCTACTCTGCAGTCTTTAGAAAGAGCAAAGCAACAGAGTATGCACTTGGAGCGCGATACCATAACCCCGGGAACTATCTATGACATGGATCTAGCAACACAGGGGCCGGAATCAGAGGGAAACCAGACACAGAAAGAGGAAATTGTATCGGGAGATGTGAAGGCAGCGAAGCAGTCCCTTGAGCTGGCAAAGAACCAGAGTCTATGTGTGGAGCGTGACATCATCGTGCCGGGAAAAATATACAACGTCAACATCTCATCTCAAGGACAGAGCTCGACGACAGTGAGGCAGTCTGCGTCTTCGTCAACCTCCAGAGGCCAGCGGATCACGACGACTTTCCGAAAGGTCAGTGACGCAGAAAGAGATCAGGAGAAAATTGAGGCTTGCCAACAGGGCTACGTGTCAAGGAGTTCAGATGTCATACATGTTAGCACAGCGGATTCACCGCCAGCGGTCTCCGGCAGCACACAAACCCACCCTTATGTAAACTCAGAGTTTGATGATATTGAGAGGACAGGGACAGAAGAGGCAGAAGCAGAAGTGGTGAGAGGAGATATAAAAGCTGCTATTAGGTCTCTGCACAGTGCTGCGACAGAGCAGAGACCGCTAGTAGACAAACAGGAAATTGTAAGAGGTAATATGCAGATGGCGCTGCAATATCTTGAAAAGTCTAGTATAAATGTGTCCAAAGGAGACTATAAAGCTGCCATGCTATACAGGAACTCAGGTTATGCAGGGAGCAGAAAGAAAAGGGATGCAGAGACTGTGAAAAAGCAGTGTGTTGTAGTATCTATGCCTCCATCTGACACTGAATTGTCTCCTTCGGTTTCAGTAACCCTTGGCGAACCGCCAGCCAGCGCAGCACAGACTTCAGCAACTGTCACTTTTACAAATCTTGATGAAAACCCTAAAACACCCTCCACTGAAGCCCTAAGGCCACCTCCACTTCCTCCCAAAGCAAATGACAAAACACAATACCAGAAGCCGGCTCTACCACCAAAACCACAATGCTCAAAACAAACACCCAGCTACGCAACAGATAATTCCACCCCTCCTCCAAAAACACCAAGCCCGATTAAAGGTAACCAGCAAAGCCCAGCCATTCCCCCAAAAATGAAACCAGGGAACCCATCTCCCCCTCCTCTGCCTCAGAAACCTTCATCAAATAGACAACAAACCACAAAGGACTCACAACCCAAATGTATTAATAAAGCAAAGCACAACTCACCTCAGGCCAGTGCTACCAATAACATCCCAGCCGAGTACAAAAAGTCAGTTCAGCTTAAGCAAAAGCGGGAACAGAAAAACATTGGAACAACATTGGCAGTTGATCATCGTTCGGCCATGTCAAATGGCACTGAAAATGAGATGGACAGAAACGTAATACAGAAAATCAATGCAGCAAAAGAGATCCGAATGTGCATGCAGAGCTACACAGAAGATGGTAATGTACAACAGGAAATAAACACAGACTTTCAGGTCGCAATCCAAAACTTCATGGGGAAGGAGAAGAATGTTGTGGACACAGCCCCTGTGCTGCCAAATAAGATCAATGTAATTCGGGAAAAGGTCAGCCAAGAAAAACAGGTCACCAAAAACACCAACATGCAACAGGAGATAAACCCCTCTACTGTGCAGCAGGGGAGAACAGATATTCACAATCAGGGCTGCAATACAGATCTTCAAGTACCCTACTCCCCAACTACGACAGATAGACTTTCAATGAGCCAACATAACAGTGACAAGCTGCCAGGAGGAGCATCCATAACAGTGACGAGCTGCCAAGAGGAGCATCACCAGAGACCTGAGGACAAAGTAGTTCTGAGGAAGAAGAAAGAAAAGAAAGAGACCGAGGACCAGCGACGTCAGAGGCTGTCTGTTCACAAAGATGACATTATGAGAGGGAACGTGAAGGCAGCGATGGAGATATTCGAGAATCTGAGGAAACGAGAGGAACTCAAGACGATCCTGTCTCAAGTTCAAGAGATAGAGGGAGAGACCAGGGAAGTGGATGTCAGTTCATTAAAGAGCTTATTCGAGAATGTACCCGCTTGGATAGTCACGCCTTGTAAACATACAAAGCAAAGCAAAGTTGAAATAGAGTCAGTGAGTAATGATATGGAAAGTGGATCTTCGGTAGAGACTGTATTCGGAGACCTAGAAAAGGCAAGCAGAGATATAATGCATTTGAAAGAGCAGACGTTAGCAAAACTTATTGACATAGAGGAGGCGATCAGAAAGGCTTTGTATTCTGTATCCAATTTAAAATCTGAGGCTGATATCGCAGGTTTATCAGGACTCTTCAACGAATCCTTGCAGACCGAGCAAAGCCATCAACCCACCAACAACATAAGAAAAATCAGTATCGCATCCACCAAGGCCACTAAGGCCAAAACAGAACCAGCTAGGGAGGCATCTGAGGGGAAAACGAAAGGTGTATCAGGATCGTCAAAAAGGTCAGAGTCAGCCTCACTCTCTCCGGTACTTGACAAGCCCCAAATGAAACAAAGCTCTACCTCCCCATCCTCTCCATCATTCATCTCCATTCACTCTGCTGCCAGGAAGCCTGTAGAACAGCCAAAGTCATCACAGCCACAGTTCTCATCATTCAAACCTAAACCAGAGCGATGTCCTTCCCCAAGCTCCCATGGAGCCAATGGTGACCTGGGTCACCAATCTGCCTCTGATTCTCCAAACCACTTCTACAGTCCTGCTAGTCCAAGACGAAAGGTCAGCATTTTGGAGGTTCAAACTGTCCCTGAGACTGTTCCTGCCGGAATCATTGGCACAAAGACGGTCAGTGAGAAATACGAGGAGATGGATTGCTTCGGCAACACATTCGTCTCGTCGAAGACTTCGACGTTTGTCACGAAGCACTCTGAGAAGTTTGGAGTAGTCACCAGTCCAACCAGGTATGAAGTCGTGACATCCCCTATCATGCAAAGGTCTGGTCATCCCTTTTCAGAAAACGCCAAAGAAGGTGGTACGGTTTTTGTAACATTTGGTCAACCAAAACCTGGAAAACTTTGAAATGACACATTTAATGTAGCATGGTTTGCAAAAACAATTTAATTGATGTATTATTGTAACCCACATGTATCCAGTATGGCCCATTTAGTTAATTATGTCATATAAATATTTCTTCTTAGCTGCAAATGATGTTACCATAATTATTAAAAGATTTGTATAGACAGTATTGGTGTTAAATTGTGTCTCATGGACTTTTTGAACTGTAACTATGGTCAAATGTTTTGTCCTTTTATCAAATAATTGCAATATGTTTGATATATTTTCTGTTGTGTAAATTATCAATAAATATTGTATTAAATAATGATATGTACATTTGACATTTACATTTTAGTCATTTAGTAGACGCTCTCATGTCCAGAGCAACTTATTTTGCTCTAATGTGGATATGTCTCATACTTTCTTCTGTCCAGACATTGTTTGCACCATTTTGGGAACGATCGCCAACACCATCACAACACTGCCGAAGTCAATTAAAAACAACATAACTCTGATTACATGCTCATAGTCCACTTTGGGTACAGCAAATTATGAACAGCTACAGTATCTATGCATTTAGTGAAAAACTGTGTAAATATATGGTATAACAGTACAATCATCATCACATTGTTGCTATCGTCATAGTTTCAGTCCCCTGAGAAGGAGATATGCTCCGCCTGCCTGACACCTGTCTACCCCATGGAGAAAATGGTGGCCAATAAACTGGTGCTTCACAACAGCTGCTTCTGCTGCAAACATTGTAAAAAGAAGCTCAGGTGAGATATTTCCTGTGATACCGGTATATACAATGCAAATCAATCAATCAATCAATCAATCAATCAATCAATCAATCAATAAACAAATATAGAATTGACCATTACATGAGATATGCAACCACCCATGATCTTTAATATGTGAATTCTCAAAATCTATTTCTAATTGAAGTCATTCTAAAGCATGTTAAAAGGAATGAGAAACTAAATCAAGCAAACAAAAATAATATTAATTCATTTCTAATAGGCCTACAACATGACTATATATGTTTGTTTTTGACTTCATTGCAGCATTCGAAACTATTCATCTCTTTATGGAGAGTTCTACTGCATTTCTCACTACGACCAGCTTTTTAAAAGGAAGGGAAATTATGATGAGGGGTTTGGGCACAAACAACACAAAGATCGCTGGCTTCCAAAGCCCCAAGACCCTGAACCAGATAACAAGAATGACAAGAAAATTCCCAAAGGCTCTACAAGGTCTAAAGGCCCTAAAGCTAATATGGCAGTTGGTGATCCTAAAGCTAACATGACAGTTGGTGATTTTGTTGATGGTTTAGCAGAGCCCTCTGCAGGTGTCAGTCAGGGAAAGTCAGTCAGGGAACCTATTAGTGACAGTAGTCCTGATAGCAGGAACAAGCTGAAGCATAGTTGGCCACCAGAGAAGAAATGGACAGGGGTTAGTCGTTCAAGTGCACAGCAGGTTAACACTCCGAGACCAATCGTGCCAGTTACTAACACACCAACTCAGGAAAGGTCATTGATTAATCATAGATCAGAAAACCTAGCAGGGAAAAATACACCAAAGAGAAACCAGGTTGAAGTAAGGAAAGAGGTGCTTTCAGAACAGGACAAGATACACCCTACTGCTACAGCTTCAGGAAGGAGGGAAATATCAAAAACAGATGTGATTGACTCACCTGAGGCACCTCGTACAGAGAAGACCAGACCATGGAGTGTTTCATCCAAAAGAGCCCTCTTTCAACAGGAAACAGTTACCACGGTGAACACCGTTGTCTCTTCATCTCGTACAATGCCAGGAAGCCAGGCCACCACCACAAAACAGAAAACAGAGCAGGTTAAGTCAACGCCATCAGCAGTAAAGAAATACATTTCGATTTCTGATGGAAAGACTGATTCTGCGGGCAAAACTAAAAAGTCTGTTCGGTTTTCACCAAGCCTTGATGATGATCTTGACAAAGAGGACAGTCCATCTGCCTCTGAGTTGAATTCAGATAGAGAAAATCAAAATGGTCACCCAGGTTATGCTTCTGTTGAGGAGATAGATAACAATATCACAATGAAGCAAGGTCATTTGTCAGTTGAGGCAGAGGAAAGAGAAGTACAAAGTGAGGCGATTTATAATCCATATCAATATAATTCCCATGAAAAAATTACAGATCCCTATGAATACAATTCCCACGAGAAAATGGAAGGACTCAATGGTGAACATGTTGACAGTGCTCAGGCATCTGTTGCAGAACATGCAGGTATTGGTGTCAGCCAGGAGAACACACAGTTCGAGGTTCCAGTGGCTGTCAACACAAACAGCGAGAGTCTAAATGGACTATTACTGACCTCTGATATTGTTGATAATCCACGTGTTGTCCAAGTAAATGATCATTCAACTCCTGAGGCAACAACAGTGAATCTCCCAGAACCTGCAGGGATGATGGACATTGGAGCAGAACAAGTTGAACGATCTGATTCTGTTGATCAAAAGGTCAGGGAAGGCGAGCCGAACCTTGATGAGAAGAATCGTACAAATACTGAAAATCAACTTGATGGCAGTGATGAAGTACAACAGCAGGAGACGACGGTTGACCAGTCGAAGGGTGTCGGGAGATCCAACTCTTCCAAGAGCTCTGTTAACAAACAGAATGAGAAGACACCTATGAAAAAGGGAGGATCCTGGTCCAATCGAAAAAGTCCTTTGTCTAAACTTTTCACGTCAGGTGGAAATGAAAAAACCCACAAGGCTGAAACTACGGATAAGAAGAAACCTGACGCCAAACCCAGGAGCATCTTGGGAAAACTGTTCCAATCATCACCAGATAAAGGACAGAAAACCCAAGAGACCAAAGCAGACACAGAAGATGAAAGGAAAGAAACAGTCACTGTTCAGACAGAAGAGAAACACGCGGAAGGTGTGAAGGATGAGGTATTTGACACAGAAGAAGGAACAGGTGGTGACCTAGCTAAACCCTCACCTTTGGAACAACCAGAGGGTGTAAGTAATGTCATTGAAAACTCCTTTTCTGAAGACCTCAATCCATTTAACAGTGTTCTAATTGAAGGTAATACCACGGACACCCTCCCATCACTTGAGTCTACAATTCCTTTGATTGTCCCTGATTTCACAGGTGACAATCTATCTCCTGTAGAGCCTAATCTGCTTGCCTCTGGATACATCAGCTCTGTGGTGGATGCTGAGGATATGAATCCATTCAGTGACCCCGAGACAACATCACAGGGAAGCGAAGTTGAAAGTCTGTCAATTTTCGACACTGTTATGCCTGTCTCCAGTGATCTCAATTCTAGTTCCACTGTTGTGAACGAAACAGAGATGACAGTTGCGGATAAAATATTAGAGGCCTCAACCGATCAGACTTTAACTTCTAAGAGTGGTGACGACGTATCCTGTCCAGTTCCTGGACCACTTTGGGACACAGTCGACGACCCTTTTGGAAATGGTGTAAATTCTAGACCAGCTGTCCCACTGACCACTCAGACAAACCCAGACGCATCTCTCAACCTCATGAATCAAACATTTGGCGTGCTGGGGGTAGAAGAAAATAATCTCAGCGAAGGAGGGCTTTTTAATCTGGGTGGAGAGGTTTCTCAAGAATCTCCCAATCCTTTTGATCCACCACAACCTCAAGAGGATATATTCATCAATGTCTCAGGAGACACATCATCATCAACAGTATCTCTGAGCCACGATTTTCTCTCTGCCAGTGCTCCTGCTGCCGATTCCTTCAGCATGTTAGGGTCTCAAATGAAATCTACAGAGAATCGAGATATATTCGGGATTGGTAACGAGTTTATAGTCCCTGACCAAGCAAGGCAGGGTGAAACCAATACCACTGAACAAGATCACACTGAGATACAGAGCCAAAATCTATTTGATTTAAGTACACCCACACCAATCCAGGCAGTGTCGAACGACGTTGATTTTGACAAATTCGGCACAGAGTGTAGTATTAGTATCACTGCTCAATCACCTGCTTCCAATGTGTTCGGCCAAGACGGAGCCGACCCCTTTGCGGATCCTTACACATTTTCTGATGACATCTTTGGGATGAGTAATAATTCAGTCAGTGGAGACACTGTGACAGAGAAGCCCAGTCAAACCAATTCCAACTCTAGCACCTTTGATGATTTCCTGGGGTTAGATACTCCAGAAATTGCCATCGTCCCTGTTGCTCCTGCACAAAGCCAGAGTCTATTTACTGATGACACCTTCTCTTCAGAGCCTGTAATGCAGCCATCTTCTACACCAAGCAATCCCCATATGTTCATGGATGGATTTCTGGATCCTATGGGTGGAAACACTGCAACAACGACAGTGACAGCAACGTTTGCTTCTGACAATAGCTGGATGGATGACTTTTTAGGATAATTAAACACAAACAACGTTGTTTTAAGAAGTAGGCATTGGTCTGCAGCCTGAAAAAGAAAGGATATTCACCAGGCCTACTTCACCCATACTCTAACTGAGGGTTTTTCTACTACAGTAGCGACGTTGGTCTATTGTACTTCAAACAATTTGTATGCAGGTTGTTTATGTTGCAGATTTTCTCAAACAGCCTAATTCATACTCAGAGGTGCTCCCACAATGTGATTTGTACCGCATGCAAACCTCCACTAGTTAGGTACTAGAGTAGTATGCCTCGATCTGAGACTAATGCTATATACAGTGAAGCCCTAACATATTGGCACCCTTGATGAAGAGGAGCAATAACGACAGTGTAAAATAAATAATTAAAATACCTAAATCCGGCTAAATAAACCGTATGCTTCAAAACATTTTTTTTTTTTATACTAATACAATTACTCAGCAAAAGAAGGTAAGGGTCAACATTATTGACACCCTTAAAGATTTCTTAGAAAGGAAGTGGTCAAATGTTTAGTATTTGGTCCCATATTCATGGATTGACTACATCAAGCTTGTGACTCTACAAACTTGTTGGATGCATTTGAGATTGCAATGTGAGAAAGTTACAGAGGGTCAAAGATAGATGCTAAATATCTAAATATCTAAATACCCAAGATGCTACACCCCCCTCTCACCATTACCAATAACAGAGGAGGTTAGCATGTCGTCGGGGGTGTATGATCATTGATCCTCTGTAACTTTCTCACTCGTCATTATTCACGACTCATTCAGGATGATCCGTAAACATGGTAGCATGCACATTAATGTAGACATTTTTTAGAAGCATATTATATTCCTATTTGCAATAAGAGTGACTTCAAAATGACAATACATTCATTTACCATTCATTTATATTGGGCACATAATAATCTGAAAAACAACCAAAAGGAACTGCAAATGCATCCAACAATGTGTAACATGAATGTGAAAACACCTTAATTAAATATAAAATCATTTTCTTGAAGCATTGATCTAGTGATGCAAAAGTATATACTGTCATAATACTCTGTCTTAATCCAAAGTGCATTTTAGAATGTGATCGAAAACTATTTTGTTTCTTGTGTTGTCATTTATAACATTGAATTATGATAAATGTGTAATAAAAAACTGTTTCTAACAGATTTCACATAAAATGCATCATATTGCACTTTATTAGTGCGAATTATATTCTAAACACTGACATAAAACCTTTATTAAAGACATGATGTAATGAACAGAATGCCACAGTTTTCTGTCCAATCATCTTGTAATGATTCTGCGTACCGTAACAGCCCGTCTTCTTTTAGATTATTTACAGTGAATTCATCTTCATCGCAGTCTGTTTTAAAAACTCTAACTTTTATGTTGTAATATATTACCACCTGTTTCATATTATTTACTGCGATGCAGTCTTGCAGTTTGTCCAAAAGTCAAAAAATATTTGAACGAATCTGAAGTGCATGAACTTTTAAATTGATATTGTAAATGTTTGTTCTTGACATGTTTCTAATTGAATGTTCCTCAATGATCGAGATTTATTTTGTTTTGTGCATTAAACAACATATAAACAATCCAAAATATAAATAATATATAGTGCTTTTGGAAAGTATTCAGACCCATTGACTTTTTCCACATTTTGTTACGTTACAGCCTCATTCTAAAACATATTAAATTGTTTTCCATCTACATTCAATACCCCATAATGACAAAGCAGTTTTTTAGACATTTTTGCTAATTTATATATTTTTTTAAATGAAAAATCACATTTACATAAGTATTCAGTCCCTTTACTCAGTACTTTGTTGAAGCACCTTTGGCAGTGATTACAGCGAATCTTCTTGGGTATGACGCTACAAGTTTGGCACACCTGTATTTGGGGAGTTTCTCCCATTCTTCTCTGCAGAACCTCTCAAGCTCTGTCAGGTTGGATGGGGAGCGTCACTGCACTGCTATTTTCAGATCTCTCCAGAGATATTCGATCAGGTTCAAGTCCGGGCTCTGGCTGGGCCACTCAAAGACATTCAGAGACTTGTCACGAAGCCACTCCTGTGTTGTCTTGGCTGTGTGCTTAGGGTTGTTGTACTGTTGGAAGGTGAACCTTCACCCCAGTCTGAGGTCCTGAGTGCTCTGGAGCAGGTTTTCATCAAGGATCTCTCTGTACTTTGCTCCATTCATCTTTCCCTCAATCCTGACTAGTGTCTCAGTTGCTACCGCTGAAAAACATCCCCACAGCATGATGCTGCCACCATCCTGCTTCACATTAGGGATGGTGCCAGGTTTCCTCCAGACGTGATGCTTGGCATTCATACCAAATAATTCCATCTTGGTTTCATCAGACCAGATGATCTTGTTTCTCATGGTCTGAGAGTCTTTAGATAACTTTTGGCGAACTCCAAGCGGGCTTTCATGTTCATTTTACTGAGAAGTGGCTTCGGTCTGGCCACTCTACCGCAAAGGCCTGATTGGTGGAGTGCTGCAGAGATGTTTGTCCTTCTGGAAGGTTCTCCCTTCTCTACAGAGGAACTCTGGAGCTCTGTTCTGCGTTCTCCTGTTCTTTCAAGGGTGATCTTGTCTAGACACCTGACAGTGTCTAGACAACGCAGAGTGCTTAAAATCCGCAAAATTTGAAACATACTTCAAATGAACCTCTAACCTAAACAGGAGTCCGCATCACCAGCCAGCGTCAACAAAGCTATCTTTTATGCTAGCTAGCTACGTCTGTTTACATTATAGACAATGTAGTACCGTGAGCAACTAGTGCTCGCAATTCAGTGAACAACCATCCCAGAACAGAGATATTTAACACAAATAACAAGTAAACAGAATAAATGTTATCAGTACCTGTTAGTGAATTAAACTGACACACACCAGAATATTTTTTTTTGTGGGGTCCTCCTCTCGCAAATTGCTTGGTCTGCTGCTACTTCATTGTGGACTTATATATTTTAACTAGGCAAGTCAGTTATGAACAAATTAAATTCTTATTTACAACGACGGCCTACCCTGCCCAAACCCTAACGACGCTGGACCAATTGTGCACCGACCTCTATGGGACTCCCAATCACGGCTGGTTGTGAAACAGCCTGGAATTGAACTAGGGCCTGTGGTGACACCTCTAGCACTGAGATGCAGTGCCTTAGACCTCTGCACCACTCGGGAGCCCCCCCCCTAACAGGTATGCTTTCATGAATTCTACAGAGGCTGAAGCAAAAAAAAAAAAAAATGAAATAATAAAATAAGCTATTTTACTTACTGTTTAAGAGTGATAACTAAATATATTTTATATTGAATTGGTTAAGGACTTGTAAGTAAGCATTTACACGGTACATGTTGTATTCGGCGCATGTGACAAATAAAGTTTGATTTGATTTGATAACTAGCCTGAATAGTGGTGTTTCACTGTGAAGCCAATATTTCATTGCATTGGGACTGCTGGTGTTTCACTGTGAAGCCAATATTTCATTGCATTGGGACTGCTGGTGTTTCACTGTGAAGCCAATATTTCATTGCATTGGGACTGCTGGTGTTTCACTGTGAAGCCAATATTTCATTGCATTGGGACTGCTGGTGTTTCACTGTGAAGCCAATATTTCATTGCATTGGGACTGCTGGTGTTTCACTGTGAAGCCAATATTTCATTGCATTGGGACTGCTGGTGTTTCACTGTGAAGCCAATATTTCATTGCATTGGGACTGCTGGTGTTTCATTTCCAGTTAGCAGGCATGCCTATTATTAAAACGACACCGATGTTCAAGATAGCGTGGTTTTATATTCACCCTGATGCATTGATAACTAATATTGCTAGGTGATATGATGTAATACAACTAGAATAAAAGGCCTAGGCTTCTTCCTCCTAATGTAAGCTAAATGCTTTGGATACAAAACAAAAACACTGGCATGTTATAAAATACAATGTCCAATTTAATTATATACATTCATATCAAATAGGAATATATATTACATTTAATGAATAGACCATTGTAATATTATTCATGCCTTTATCGCCCCCTACAGGGGACAAGACAGATAAACTGCAGCTGCCTAGATACCCACGGCTCTAAACCCAGAACCGTGTGGAGACATCAACACTTGTCATGTTTAATTCATATTAACCCTTTCATTGGTTCACCTTCATCTGCATGAATCCGTAGAACACGGTCCATTGTTCAAAAGTTGTTTTGGTCGTATGTACAGGATACACACGGTCCAATGAAATGCTTACTTGCAGGTTCCTTCTCAACAATGCAACAGCAATAAGACATTAAAGATAATATGAACATGAAGTAAATGGCTCAGTAGAATAGAAAACATTTTAACATCCCCAAGTGAGGGACAACAAAGAGATGAATTAAAAAGGCTTGATCAGTACACCTCATTCAACTAACTGTGGTCTAAATTGTAGATGAGGAATAGTTGAAGATGGTGTTTGCTGGGCAAGAATAAAAACTAGGAATAAAAACACAGTCCATTGTACAAAATAAGACCATTTTCAAGTTTGGTCACCTCCTTGACCAAGGCCCGTCTCCCCCCCGATTGCGCAGCTCCAGGAAGAGTCTTGGTAGTTCCAAACTTCTTAATTTAAGAATGATTGAGGCCACTGTGTTCTTGGGGGACGTTCAAATCAAATCTAATCCAATGTTATTTGTTACATGCACTTTGAAAACAAAAGGGGAAATGCTTACTTTACAAGCCCTTAACCAACAATGCAGTTCAACAAATAGAGTTAATAAAATATTTACTAAATAAACTAAAGTTTAAAAAAAATAATTGAATCAATCAAAATGTAACACAAGAAATGTACAATTACGATGCCATATACAGGGGGTAACGGTACTGAGTCAATGTGCTGGGGGGTTCAATGTAAATAGTCTGGGTAGCCATTTTGATTCGTTTAGTTGTTCAACAGTCTTATGGCTTGGGGGCTGTTAGGGTCTAGACTTGGTGCTCCGGTACTGCTTTCCGTGCGGAGGCAGAGAGAACAGTCTATGACTTGGGTGACTGGAGTCTTTCACAATTTTTTGGGCCTTCCTCTGACACACCTAGTATATAGGTCCTGGATGTCAGGAAGATTTACCCCAGTGATGTACTGGGCCGTACGCACTACCCTCTGTAGCACCGTACGCACTACCCTCTGTAGCACCTTCCGGTCAGATGTTGAACAGTTTCCATACAAGGCAGTGATGCAACCGGTCAGGATGCTCTCAATGGTGCAGCTGTATAACTTTCAGAAGATCTTTTCAGTCTCCTGAGGGGGGAAAGGTGTTGTCGTGCCCTCTTCACAACTGTCTTGGTGTGTTTGGACCATGATAGTCTGTTGATGATGTGGACACCAAGGAACTTGACACTCTCGACCCGCTTCACTTCAGTCCCGTCGATGTTAATGTGGGCCTGTTCAGCCCTCCTTTTCCTGTAGTCCATTGTTGTCCTGGCACTACACTGCCAGTTCTCTGACCTCTTCCCTAAAGGCGGTCTTGTCGTTGTCGGTGATCAGACCTACCACTGTGTCGTCAGAAAACTTAATGATGGTGTTGGAGTCATGCTTGGCCACACAGTCGTGGGTGAACAGGGAGTACAGGAGGGGACTAACCACACACCCCTGAGTGGCCAGTGTTGAGGAACAGTGTGGCATATGTGTTGTTGCTTACCCATACTGCCTGAGGGTGGCCTGTCAGGAAGTCCAGGATCCTGTTGCAGAGAGAGGTGTTCAGTCCCAAGGTCCTTAGCTTAGTCATGAGCTATGTGTGCATGTGCATTATGGTGTTGAACGCTGAGCTGTAGTCAGTGAACAGCATTCTCACATAGGAGTTCCTTTTGTCCTGGTGGAAAAGGGCAGTGTAGAGAGCGATTGAGATTGCTTCATCTGTGGATCTGTTTGGGCGGTATGCGAATTGGAGTGGGTTTATGGCATGATGGTGATTATGTGAGCCATGACCAGCATTTCAAGGCACTTCATAGCTACAGACGTGAGTGCTATGGGGTGGTAATCATTTAGGCAGGTTACCTTCTCTATTTTAGGCACAGGGATTATGGTGGTCTGTTTGAAACATGTAGGTATTACAAATTCGGCCAGGGAGAGGTTGAAAATGTCAGTGAAGACACTTGCCAGTTGGTCCACGCATGCTTCGAGTACATGTCCTTGTAATCCGTCTGGCCTGTGGCTTTGTGAATGTTGACCTGTTTTAAGGTCTTGATCACTTCGGCTATGGAGAGTGTGAACGCACAGTCATCCGGAACAGCTGGTGTTCTCATGAATGCTTCAGTGTTTCTTGCCTCAAAGCGAGTATAAAAGGCATTTAGCTTGTCTGGTAGGCTCGCGATACTGGGCAGCTCACATTTGGGTAATTTGGGTTTCCCTTTGTAGTCCGCTCTGACGAGCATCAGAGACGGCTTAGTAGGATTCAATCTTCGTCTGAGGGCATAGAGGGATTTCTTATAAGTGTCCAGATTAGTGTCCGGCTCCTTGAAAGCGGAAGCTCTAGCCTTTCGCTCGGTGCAGATGTTGCCTGTAATCCATGGCGTCTGGTTGGGAAATGTACGTATGGTCACTGTGGGGATGACGTCATCGATGCACTTATTGACATTTTCCAGTCTGTGCTAGCAAAACAGTCCTGTAGCGTAGCATCCACGTCATCTGACCACTTCTGTATTGAGCGAGTCACTGGTAATTCCTGCTTTAGTTTTTTTGAGACGGCTACGAATATTATAGATGAGAACTCTCTTGTTAGATATAGTGTGGTCTACAGCTTATCATTCATTATTCTACCTCAGGCGAGCAATACCTTGAGACTTCTTTAATATTATGCATCGCGGACTAGCAGTTATTGACCAATAGACACACACCCCTGCCCCTTGTCTTAGCAGACGTAGCTGCTCTGTCCTGACGTAAAACGGAAAAGCCAGACAGCGCTATATAATCTGTGTCGTAGTTCAGCCAAGTCTCAGTGAAACATAAGATATTACAGTTTTTAATGTCCCGTTGGTAGGATATTCTTAAATTGTAGATCATCCAGTTTGTTTTGCAATGATTGTACGTTGTCCAATAATACAGAGGGTAGAGGTGGTTTACTCATTTGCATACTGATTCTCACAAGGCACCCAGACCTCCACCCCCTGTATTTCAGTCTTTTCTTCATGCGAATGACAGGGTTGAGGGCCCTGGTCTCCGGGAAGCAGTACATCCTTTGCGTTGGACTCATTAAATAAAAAATATTTGTCCAGTTCGAGGTGAGTAATCGCTGTTATGATGTCCAGAAGCTCTTTTTGGCCATAAGAGATGATAGTAGCAACATTATGTACAAAATTAGTTCAATTTTTTTTTTTAAACAAACAAAATAGCAAAGTTATTTAGGAGCCAGTAAACCGGCAGCCATCCCCTCCATTGTTCAATGCTGCAGGTGGACTCCAATCAAGTTGTAGAAACATCTCCAGGATGATCTACGGAGACAGGATGCACCTGAGCTCAATTTCCAATCTCATAGCAAAGGGTTTGAATACTTATGTAAATTAGGTATATACGTCTGGGGGAAAAATAATTTTAAAAACCTGTTTACGCTTTGTCATTATGGGGTATTGTGTGTAGATTGCTGAGAATTGTTTTTTATTTAATACATTTTAGAATAAGGCAGTAACGTAACAAAATGTGGGAAAAGTCTGAATACTTTCCGAAGGCATCAATAGAAGTGACCACTGCTATTGGTACAGCCATGACAAACTGGGCAGGTCTCCAGTCTCGGATGAAGAAGATCATGCCAGCAAGGATGCACTGGCCAACTCCACCGAACGTCGGACTCAAACAAGACGCATAAGAACGTTTTGTCACTCCGACCCATTCAGTTGCTGTGTGGAAGGAACATGTAGTAATGGTAAACAACTTAATATGACCGGCTGACTGACAAATCATTGACTGAGTTCTGTTATCTCATGTTTATTCCTTTAGAACGTAGGTTTGCTTGGAATAGAAAGGATTTGACCTAGTATCATCTACCATATGCGATCCCTACTAAAAACTGGGATGCCATATACAAATAAAAGTTTGGAGACAAGCCTGTCGTTACAGTAAAAAGGAGCATAATAACCATGGGTATTTGAGTTGCTCGTTGGCAACCAAATCTGGAAGAGAAAAGGGGAGAACTGTGTTGGTTAAAACTGGTTGAAACCTCCTTTTGAAGGCTTGTTTAATGTTCCTCTGAAAAAACTTTTTATGTTTGGTTGCATTTTTACAGAGTGACAGAAGACCAGAAGTAAAAGACGCCATTCAAAATGTACAGTTATGAATATAACTACTGTTCCCTGAAGGAGGTATAACATACTATCTCTTTTTTAACTCGGCAAGTCAGTTATTAAGAACAAATTCTTATTTTCAATGAGAGCCTAGAATCAGTAGGTTAACTGCCTTTATTCAGGGGTAGAACAACAGATTTGTTTTACCTTTGTCAACTCTGAGATTTGATCGAGCAACATTTTGGCTACTAGTCCAACTCTTTAACCACTAGGCTACCCTGCTGTCCATGGTGTAAAACAACCAATCATTTTCACTTGAAGAAAGCAAAAATCACTGCCAACAGGCCAAATTCGTTAGACCACATGGTTACAAGAACAATACTCACCGTGCGATCGTGAAATGTCAGAAATCATACAAGGAACCGTAAGTCCGAAACAACAGAACACCTGTAGTGACTTGGTAAAGAGCACACAAGCGTGTGAGTTGACTCCCAATGAGTCAATGAACCACTGCAGCCTAAAGCTCAAACCCACAGGAAACTGTGGTAACCCTGATACTGCGCACTTTACGAGTTGATGCACCCCAAGACAGCCCAAAGACCAATCTGGATAAATGTGCAACCTCCCGTGCTGTCTAAAGGCGGCCGCATGCTTCCCAACCGACACAGTTCAGAACCATTCGTGCATACAGTAGCAGTCAAAATGTGGACACACCTACTCATTCAAGGATTTTTCTTTATTTTTTTACTATTTTCTATATTGTAGAATAACAGTGAAGACATAACAACTATGAAATGACACATATGGAATCATGTTGTAACCAAAAAGTGTTAAACAAATCAAAACATATTTTATATGTGAGATTCTTCACACTCTTGGAATTCTCACAACCAGCTTCATGAGGTAGTCACCTGGAGTGTGCAAAGCTGTCACACACTTGGCATTCTTTATAGTAAAATAGTAAAAAATTAAGAAAACCCCTGGAATGAGTAGGTGTGTCCAAACTTTTGAGTTACACATTGAAGCCTCGATTCTTCTTGGGTATGACGCTACAAGCTTGGCACAACTGTATTTGGGGTTTCTGGCGAGCGTCACTGCACAGCTATTTTCAGGTCTCTCCAGAGATGTTAAATCAGGTTCAAGTTCAGGCTTGATTGTGTTTATTTGACAATTTGTCAAATCCATACATAAGGGACCTCCAACTGGTGATGCCTCCACATACAATTTAAGAAAATCATCAAGGATAACATAATAAAGCTTAACAGCTTATTTCCATTTGGTTGGGTCACTCAAGGACATTGAGAGACTTATCCCAAAGTCACTCCTGCATTGCCTTGGCCTACCTAGGATAGGGTAAGTAAGGGTAAGTAATCCTTCTCCCAAAAAAAAGATTTAGATGCAAGTGGCTGTTCCACTGGATGTCATAAGGTGTATGCACCAATTTGTAAGTCGCTCTGGATAAGAGCGTCTGCTAAATGACTTAAATGTAATGTAAATGTAATGTGCTTAGGGTCATTGTCCTGTTGGAAGGAACGTTTTCAAGATATGTAACTTTCAAAATATTGAAATCATCTCTGTATTGGGGTGATGATTTCTGTACTTTGAAAGTCACTTATCTTGGAAACTTGATAGAGTAGGGGCTTTCGTCAAAACTGTAAGTTAGCCATTTAGGAATATTCACTGTCTTTTTGGTAAACAACACCAGCTTAGATTTAGACTTGTGTTGTAGGTTATTGTCATGTTGAAAGGTGAATTTTTCTCTCAGTGTCTATTGCACAGCAGACTGAAGTAGAGGTCTGCATGGGACTGATTTCTTCATCCCCCTCCTGCCTTGTAGCTTTTCATACCACACCCGCCTGTTACTTTAGGCATATGTGACACAGCTCACTTGCCAGCCATGGTCCAGGCAATTTTGCATTCTGTAGGCAATGTAATAATGCACAAAAATAACCTAAAAAAAAATAGCAGGAAGTTATATTGTCGTCAAGGCTTTATATAGGAAGGGAGAAGAGGGTGTGTTTCATAGTTGAAAACCAATGTCTCTTCACGTGGGCGAGCCACTGAGTTGGGCCTAATTCACTCATGAAAACCAAATTCGCACATTTTTGAAGCTAAAATCACATTTCATCCCCTCAGAAATAATTTAATATCCAAACATTTAAATCGCACAACAATTCCATGTGAATCTGATAACTATAATGTGTAGACTTTCCACTGTACAGTTTATGTCATCCTATCATTGATGAGAATGTCTCAGATGACAACCGAACTGACATCATATTCATTAAGTACCAACACATATGTTCAACTGGTTGGATTACCAAAATATGGTTCATTTCCCCCCACCTTCTGATGTTCCCAGAATCTCTATGTAAACCAAGGGATTTTCAAGAGTCACATCAGTAGGGTAGAGAGAGGAAAAAAGGGGGAGATGTATTTATGACTGTCATAAGCCTACCCCCAGGCCAGCGTCATGACAACAGTTAAAAACTCGAAGCCACTTCCTGGCCCGAGGCAACCCGCCTCTGGCCTGAACCCTTGTCCTTCATGCCTCGGGAACTGCCGAGCCTCCCCCGTGAAGGTGAAAGTGTAGAGCTGCATTCTGTTTCTGTTTCTCCTTGAAACGGGTCTGTAAGGACTTGATAGCCGAGCCAAACAATGGTATTTGGCGAAACTTGCTCATTCAAATACATCTGCCTGTCCCTCTCATGAATACGGGACAACGTCAACCGTTGCCCCCATATTTTTCAGCACAGCCAGGATAGTACAGCGGGACAGACCCACCACAAAATCAACCGTAGCACGGACTTTATCGAGAAGCTCTTAAACTGGTTTTGTCGACTCCACGGTCTCATTCAGCTACTGCAGTAAATCAAAATGATAGGTTTTGTCGTATTGTGACCACATTCAATGACCGGTCCACCACATACTCAGCCTGGTACACTTTGTTCAGCTGATCCGCCGGGTAGTGTATTCGGAAGCACAGTGCTAGGATCTGCCCCCTTGTTAGTTAGCCTCTGGATCTAAGTAACTCGCTAGCTTTTCATCTATCGGTGGGGTGCAAATGAGCCCTGCTTCCTCCATACCCTTTACATTCATGAACTCGCCATAACCCAGTAGCACCAACCGGGCTGAATGAGGGGAATCCCAGGTTGCATTTAGCTAATTGTAGAAATCTTTAACCTCCTGCTCCTACCTGACACGCAGGCGTCCCATCTAGACATCTGGAAATGCAAATGCACTACGCTAAATGCTAATAGTACTAGTTAAAACTCAAACGTTCATTAAAATACACATGCAGGGTATTGAATTAAAGCTACACTCGTTGTGAATCCAGGCAACAAGTCCGATTTTTAAAATGCTTTTCGGCGAAAGCATGAGAAGCTATTATCTGATAGCATGTAACACCCCAAAAGACCCGCAGGGGACGTAAACAAAATAATTAGCATAGTCGTCGCAACACAAACCGCACAAATAAAATATAAAACATTAATTACCTTTGACCATCTTCTTTGTTGGCACTCCTAGATGTCCCATAATCACTATTGGGTCTTTTTTTCCGATTAAATCGGTCCATATATACCCTAGATATCGATCTATGAAGACTGTGTGATAAACTGAAAAAAATAGCATCTTATAACGTAACGTCATTTTTTAAAATAAAAAAAGTTGACGATAAACTTTCAAAAAACACTTCGAAATACTTTTGTAATGCAACTTTAGGTATTAGTACACGCTAATAAGCGACCAACTTGATCACGAGGCGATGTATATTCTTTAGCTGTCCGTCTGGAAATAATGTCCGGGTAAATCTCAACCAAAATATCCGGTCGGAGACTTGAACAAATGGCTTGTCTCTTCTTCGTTTGACCAAGAAACAAAGCCTAGGCAAATGACAAGACTGTTGACATCGTGTGGAAGCTGTAGGTATTGCAACCTCAGCCCCATTTATTGTGGTTCGTCTTTATCAATGGGTTGAAGTGGCGGATGGATATATATTTCCATTTTCAGTGATCAGATTTTCCTGCGCTTTTCGATGAAACGCACGTTCTGTTATAGTCACAGCCGTGATTTAACCAGTTTTATAAACGTCTGAGTGTTTTCTATCCACACATACTAATCATATGCATATACTATATTCCTGGCATGAGCAGCAGGGCGCTGAAATGTTGCGCGATTTTTAACAGAATGTTCGAAAAAGTAGGGGGTAGGAGTAACAGGTTAAACGGGTATGTTACGCTTCACCGCTGCAGGGACAGGAGGAAAATACCTTTCCTCAATGGAAGTCGAATCCAGCCGGAGACAATGGTGACGCAAACTGGTCCGAGCCAAAGCCTCCTGAAAGTGTATCCACCCCAGGCAAACAGGACAGAACTCGCGAGTAACTTATATTTTTGTGGTGAAACCACATGGCCTAGGGCATGGTCGGACTTCGCTGGTTAGCCAACTTCGCTGGTTAGCCTTTTTGAACTACTCAAGCAAGGAAGCACTGGCTACACAAGTAGAGTAGAAGTGGTAGGCATTTAGTTAACACCTAAAAATGATATAAAGACCCAACACTCTCAACATCTAGGGGGACGAGTAGTCACTCCCCACTAAGAGACACCTACATCGGAGTCGAATCTCATGGTCTTTGTGTGCTTGAAAGGGTTGTAAATTGCGTGACACGTTCTTCCTTCAGGTGAACTGAAGAGCGAACAATTGAGGAAATAAATGTGAGCCCACGCTATTATAGCCAAGAAGGCGGGGTTTCCGAGGGTTGACTCTGCATCCATTGGCCCGCTGGGTGTGATTTCAGTTGTCTTTAGGTGAATATGATTGGTTGACTCATCATAGTATGTTACACCGAGTGACCGACTAAAAGGGATCTTCAGGTGTACTTACGATTCAGCAAAAGACCTGAACAAGAATACCAGCAATATACACTGTTTGTGAAACTTTTTAACCACCTTAACATTGTCACAGACAAGATCAAACTAAAATGGTCCTCAGGATCTCTCCAAAATCAGCCATGTTCAAGAATCAAGAAATTACTGCTTGAGTAGCTCCAGAAAGAAGGTGCTTTGTCACAGAGAAGCCTTTATGCAAGATAAATTCATGTTAAACTCTTCTGTCCCACAGTCTTTCAGCAGACATGATTCAGAATGTGTGGAAACTTTACTTTTTAAGAAGAACAGTTTAAGAAGAACGAGGAATATAACCATTCTGCACCATTAGATCCCGTTAGTTATACAACGTAACAAACCCCCAATCTGAATGTTTTGCTGTGAAGTTCTTTACAAGAGTGAGATAATCCTTCCCACGCAAAGGAAAATAATTAGTATAGTTCAAATCCGTGACTTAGATACTGTCGGCCTAGTGTGTTGTATTTTTATTTAACCATTATTTTACCAGCTAAGTTGACAACACTACTCTAACAATAAGTGCCATGGGATCTTTAGTGATCACAGAGAGTCAGGACACCCGTTTAACGTCCCATTCGAAAGACGGCACCCTGCACAGGGCAATGTCCCCAATCTTTGCCCCATGGACAAGTGGCGTTGAGAATTTAAATGTGAATTCCTGAACATGCGTAAGGTATAACTAGACATAAGGTGCCTGTCCAGAGTCCACTTTCATAGGTCAGTTACACACTAAAACGTACATTGGTTGTGAGTGTCCAAGGCTGTAAGAGAAAGGTCCATTGGTTGTGGCCCAGTTGTTGGTGTGCAGGGCAGAGGTTTCTGAGAGAACTCCTCACTCTGCCATTGCTTGCTGAAGACTGGGAGGAGGATCAGAGATCCTAGATGACCTGCCTGTGATCCACTTGTGGTAAGGTCCCCTGGCAACAAGAAACCACTGGGTTTGGCTAGTGCCTTTACAACCCCTCTGTGTGCTAGGTACCAGCGGGGGAGGAGCACCTTCTACATGGGGTTAGAAGTCACAGAGTGTTTTGTGAGAGTGTCCCGGGGCCGGAGAGGGTGACTGTGATGGGGGTTCTCCACAGTACGGATGAGTAATGATGTTGTTACCGGTCGACTGATGATTCTTTACAGATACTATAAACCTCACTTATCTCTTGGCAGGTGCCTTCTTAGAAGTGTAGATGAATAAAGTGGGACATAAAGTCACCTCCATGTGACAGTAGGAATGCCCTTTGGGTTTTATTCAGTCAGATAAAAAAACATTATTGTGGAACAGCAAGGATGACTTGGACCTCTGAATATAATAATTTTTAGTTTGACATGACAGAAAGAAAGAATGAAATTACATGACAAAGTTACCGGTTTATAAATAAAAAAGAAAGAAGAAGCTATTTCTTGTAAACAATCTTGGCAACCCGACAAGTAGACAGTACGGCAATTTCATGTGACATGTAGCAAATTTTTAAAAAGTTATCTGAAAACAATTTTGTTATAGAATAAATGGGTAGATTATTGTAGTGTTTCTCAATCCTGGTCCTGGGGACCAAAAGGGGTACACATTTTGATTGGTTGCCTTGGCTTTACACAGCTGATTGAAATATCAACGCTTGATGAGAAGATGACCAGCTCTGGGCAATCAGTGACTGGCAGACACTTCAGTGAGGCTTGAATGTGGCCTCTTGGGTCTGACGGGACTTCCCGTGTTTGGTTGGTTAAATCCTTCGTTTTGTCCCCCCTCCAATTTTTTACATTTATTTTGAATATGTTTATTTTTTGTCACCAACCATTGTGAAAACAACTAAACTACTTGGGCTGGCCGACCAAGAAGTCAATCAGGAGCTGGCCCTGTATCCAGAGTTAGCTATCTCCTGGGGAACATTCATTCAACACCTGATCTGCAGACTTTTACTTCTCACATAAATGCACACATTCAATCAGGATATATATTATTTAGCCAGACCTATAGGACTCCTGGACACTGCGACAGTAAAGTTAGCAGTAGGCTGACTCGGTGGTTTCGTAACAATATTTACAGATTCATTGGGTAACATAGGTGATAGTCTGTTTTTGTATACAAATGTGATTAAAGGTCTAAATATCTTTAGATTCCGTGATGCACTGCAAATGTATTTAAATTAAAATATAATAATAATAATGTTCATTTAGTAGACACTTTTATCGTATGTTTCTGATCCATTTAGCTAGTGAAAAGAGTTACAAAAAGAGTAAAGTATTTTTTTTTTTAATTCTATAAGCCAAAGTTAAAAACAGCAAGTTATGTGGCCCATCCAGGAATCAAATTCAAAACCTTGATGTTACAACAACCATGCACCAGCCAACTGTCTTACAAACTTGAAAATAAATTTACCCAGAAAAAAGACTTACATAAACATGACTTTATAGTTTGGTAGATTTTTCAGAGTCGTAATCATCCACTTTGCAGCCTTTGTCTATTTTCATGGCGATAGTCACATTTCTACAGGAAAAAGGAGATATCAATGACACCAAGCTTCAAAAGACAACAAAAAGTTATACATCCTTAAACAACTTCTTTGTAACTTATTTAGATTCTCCATCTGCCTCATATATGAACGAATGCCCTCTTATAGTTCCACAACATTCCTACAAATGCGAAAAACGATCGGCCAAGTCTTATGTATGTGCATCTTTCCTCACATACCCTCTGGTACCACCTACCTCTTCCCCTCGGCCTCATCTGTAGAGTCAGGTAGTTCTGTCCTCCTGGTCTCAGGAAGCAGAAAGACCAGAGCCCCACCAACCAATGACAGGCTGCTGAACACGATCGTGGGGATAGACCAATGGTATGCGGCCAATATGTTGAGCATTGGTGACAGTATTCCAGCAATTCTGATCGCTATTGAGCCCAAGCCTGTGGCCGTTTGTCTGAATGAAGGAGCAAAGGATGTGATACATTAAGGGTTATTAATGTTAAGGGTTATTAATGTTAAGGGTTATTAATGTTAAGGGCTATTAATGTTAAGGGTTATTAATGTTAAGGGTTATTAATGTTAAGGGTTATTCATGTTAAGGGTTATTAATGTTAAGGGTTATTAAACCATGTAAAATAAGACATATATGTACATGTATATATAAGATAAATATATATATATATTTTTTTGTTGTTGAATTTTACCCCTTTTTCTCCCCAATTTCGTGGTATCCAATTGTTGTAGTAGCTACTATCTTGTCTCATCGCTACAACTCCCGTACGGGCTCGGGAGAGACGAAGGTTGATAGTCATGCGTCCTCCGATACACAACCCAACCAGCCGTACTGCTTCTTAACACAGCGCGCATCCAACCCGGAACCCAGCCGCACCAATGTGTCGGAGGAAACACTGTGCACCTGGCAACCTTGGTTAGCGCGCACTGCGCCCGGCCCGCCACAGGAGTCGCTGGTGCGCGATGAGACAAGGACATCCCTACCGACCAAGCCCTCCCTAACCCGGACGACGCTAGGCTAATTGTGCATCGCCCCACGGACCTCCCGGTCGCGGCCGGTTACGACAGAGCCTGGGCGCGAACCCAGGGACTCTGATGGCACAGCTGGCGCTGCAGTACAGCACCCTTCACACACACACACACACACACACACACACACACACACACACACACACACACACACACACACACACACACACATACATGTGTATGCATTCGGAAAGTATTCAGACACCTTAACTTTTTCCACGTGTTGTTACGTTACAGCCTTCTTCTAGAATTGATTAAACAGTTTTCCCCCTCATTAATCTATACACAATACCCCGTAATGAAAAAGGGAAAACAAGATTTGACAAAAAATAAATAAATAGAAAATATCATATTTACATAAGTATTCAGACCCTTTACTCAGTACTTGGGCAGAGATGACAGCGTTGAGTCTTCTTGGCTATGATAGTAAAAGCTAGTATTTGGGGAGAGTCTCTCATTCTTCTCTGCAAATCCTCTCAAACTCTGTCATGTAGGACGGGGAAAGTTGCTGCACACCTTTTTTCAGGTCTCTCCAGAGATGTTTGATAGGGTTCAAGTCCGGGCTCTGGCTGGGCCACTCAAGGACATTCAGAGACTTGTAACGAAGCCACTCCTGCGTTGTCTTGGCTGTGTGCTTAGGGTCATTGTCCTGGTGGAAAGAAAACCTGCTCTGGAGCAGGTTTTCATCAAGGATCTCTCTGTACTTTGCTCTTTCCCTCGATCCTTACTAGTCTCCCAGTACCTGCAGCTGAAAAACATCCCCACAGCCAGATGATGAGCGGTGCCTGGTTTCCTCCAGATATGATGTTTGACATTCAGGCCAAAGAGGTCAATCTTGGTTTCAACAGATCATTGAATCTTGTTTCTCATGGTCTGAGAGTCCTTTATGTTTCTTTTGGCAAACTCCAAGTGGGCTGTCATGTGCCTTTTACTGAGGAGTGTCTTCCATCTGGCCACAATACCATAAACACCTGATTGGTAGACTGCTGCAGAGATGGTTATCCTTCTGGAAGGTTCTCCCATCTCCACAGAGGTACTCTGGAGCTCTGTCAGAGTGACCAACGGGTTATTGGTCACTTCCCTGACCAAGGCCCTTCTCCCCCTATTGCTCAGTTTAGCCAGGATGCCAGCTCTAGGTAGAGTGTTGGTGGTTCCAAACTCCTTCCATTTAAGAATGATGGAATCCACTGTGTTCATGGGGACCTTCAATGCTGCATACATTTTTTGGGTGCCCTTCCCCAGATCTGTGCCTCAACACAATCCTGTGTCTCGGAGCTCTGCGTACAATTCTTTCAACCTCATGGCTTGGTTTTTGCACTGTCGGCCATATATAGACAGGTTTGTGCCTTTCCAAATCATGTCCAATCAATTGAATTTACCCCAGGTGGACTCCAATCCAGATGTAGAAACATCTCAAGGATGATCAATGGAGACAGGATGCACCTAAGTTAAATTTTGAGTCTCAAAGCAAAGGGTCTGAATACTTATGTAAGTACGGTATATATATACATTTTTTTGCTTAGTCATTATTGAGTATTGTGTATAGATTGATGATTGATTTTTTTAAAAAAATCAAGTTTAGAGTAAGGCTGACCCCTCACAAAAAAAGTGAAGGGGTCTGTATACATGTATATATAAATATATATATCTTACCTAACAGAGGTGGGAAACAGCTCCTGAAGATAGACGTTGCAAATGGATCCAGCATTGTTCATGAAAAACCTGCCCGCAGCAGCAAGAGCAGTAATAGCAACGGCGTTGTCTAAAATAGAATTAACATCCTGCACATCAACATGTTTCCTCATCTCTGTATGATCAGTCCACTGCCTCGGTAGATTTGAAATCTACAGTTTGGACACATTTTATATCTAAAGTTTGGACACACCTACTCATTCCAGAATTTTTCTTTACATTTACTATTTTCTACTTAGTAGAATATTGTAATAGTGAAGACATAACAACTATTAAATAACACATATGGAATCATGTAGTAAAAAGTGTTGTACTAATGAAAATGTATTTTATATTTGAGAATCTTTAAAGTAGCCACCCTTTACCCTGATGACAGCTTTGCGCACTCTTGGCATTCTCTCAACTAGCTTCATGAGGTAGTGTTAGAGGAAATTATGGTTGAAATGACTAATTATGTATACATTCCAATCAGAACTGACTAGTCCAAATGCTATAATGTACTGTACATGTGAATTTTCTCTCTTGCTCCCATTCCCAATTGTATATAATGTAGTCAGGAGTTTAGTAACAATGAAGGTCTGTTCCTTAGTTCATTCAGTTGTACAAATCTCCAGGTGGAGGAAACGGCCCATCTCCAGATTGTCTAGAATGTTGATTAATACTGACTGGCCTTGACTTCGTGCTGATAACGCGAAGGCTCGAGAGCTAGAGGGCCCCTCTACTTGTGAAATAGATAGAACGTTTGGAAAACGCTGACGTCATTTTCAGTTTATAACCTGTGGAAATATGTGTATGTGGCAGTACTCTCTGGAATTAAACGCTCTTACCTGGCTTTTAAGACTGGTCTCGATCTACTTCATGCATAATTAATGAACTTACACCTCATTAATGATACTAGAGAGAGTGTGAAATTGATTTAGGCTATAAAACATATAGGAATTTAGAAATTCCACTATCAGGTAGTCAGCTGTAGTGTCACATGGAGTGTGCAAATCTGTCATCAAGGTAAAAGGTGGCTACTGTGTAGAATCTAAAATCTAAAATGTATTTTGATTTGTTTAACAATTGTTTTGGTTACTACTTGATTCCATATGTGTTATTTCACAGTTTTGATGTCTTCACTATTATTCTACAATGTAGTGTCATGAGTCTCTCCTTGATGAGGATTAAAAGTGCCAGATCAACTTGGCACATGGCTGACAGATAGCCAGACTCCGGTTTAATGACTTAACAGCAGGTCATAAATAGTTAACAGAAACTTTCTCTTTCTTGCCCTGCAGTATTGGAATATAAATTCCTTTGAATGAAATTTGGAACAATATTCATGAGGTAAGAATATTAAGAATGGTCTATGGGGATCTAAAGAATAATCCTGTCATATGGATTATTATTTTGTGATGTCATTAAGAATGGTATGACAAATTAACTGTAACTCGGAAAGTGTATGCGTCCTTTGTATCAAGTTTACATCTAAATGTGATATAAAATACATGATTAAATATGAGAATACTTTTGTGAAGATAGCAATGTGATTTTAGCCTTCTAAATTAGATAATTGTTTTTCATATGAACTTGTGCCCAGTCAGTAGCCACGCCCAAGTGAGCTCAGAGTTCGTGTCAGCATGATCAAATGCCCCCTTTGGTCAGAGTGCTTAAAAGGACTCTGTAAGAAATAACATATAGACCTAAAAGATGTGAGGCCAAGGTCCACACCTTGAAATGGTTAGAAACGATGTACTGAGACCATACAGCGTGGAGTGGTGGCTACATGACTGAAAATGGTTTTGAACTCTACAGACCAGCCTGACATACAGCGTGAGCTGAATGTTATGAAATTATTTAAACTCTATAGACCAGAAACATGGGACGGTAGTCCAGACGTTTGAAATGGTGAAACTCACTCTCAATCTCTACAGAAGAAGATAACCTCATCTAGGAGACCAGAAACATTCACAGTCTGCAGCTGTGCATGTGAAAAGTGTCCTAAAGACACGAGGTGGGAAGGAAGAATCCCTCTGACACAACCGTTGGTACTTCTGAAGAATTTACCAAACAAACACTCCAAGACCAGAGAAACTCTACAACTAAGAAGGACATTGTGATCTCTGGTGTACAACCAGAGCCTTATATCGAGCCACTACCCGTAGATGGATCGATTGGTTTCAATAGAGACGACAGAGAAAGACAGCTACGTGTAAATATATATTACATTTCTAATCCGAATGAGCGGTGGTTAGGGTGCTAAGTATTATGGTTACTGTGAGCGTAGGTTCCAAATGTATGTATGATAAGTTGACTCTCCTTGTCTCTCCCTCTCTTTCTTTCCCCACCCCCTTTCCATTGTGTAACAAGCCGTCATATCGTGTCAGTCCACTAGGGACTTTTATCTCATGTATGTGTATTCTGTGTTATTATTTAGTTCGTTAGTTAGTAAATAAATAATTAAGCCAATTTATGTATTGATGTTTCATCAATAAAGGCTAGGGTTCTTGCGACGTTCAGAATGAGACTGATGAGGTAATAATAATTAATAATTGACTGTTTAGATTGAGACTGACGAGGTAATAATAATTCATAAGTGACTGTTCAGAATGAGACTGATATGGGGTAATGCTGATTAATATGTGACTGTTCAGAATGAGACTGATGAGGTAATAATGATTAATAAGTGCCTGTTCAGAATGAGACTGATGAGGTAATAATGATTAATAAGTGACTGTTATTGGATGTCAGAGATATCTGTATATCTTAAGAGTTTAAGTCGAGAGATAATGACTCGTTAAACTTTTCCCGTGGTGCCCCAATTTCCTAATGAGTTAAAAATACAAATAAAAATACTTATCTTTTCTGATAATTACTATGATGAGGGAATTGCAACTCGCTCGGGATAAGAGCATCTACTAAATGATAAAACAATGTCAATCTATTCCTGTTTGAACTTTATTTACCTTGTGGAACAGCCAGGATTAGGAAACATGTGATTCCGCCAGTCAGAAGGGTGGACATTAAGGATATCTTCCTCCCCAAATATTCCAGTATAAAGATGCAGAGTATATGACCTGGTATCTCTGTGAGTCCGAACATGAGCTGTGTAAAGAAGATGTCCAGGCCAAAGTTTCCAACGTTCAAGGACAGACAGTAGTAGGAGAGGTTTAACGAGAACCTGGGATTTCAGAGAGACACACAAAAACAGACATCACATTTGTTTGTCATGATGAGACTTAGTATGGGCTGAAAGTTGACCAATATGAGATATTAAGTTTTTGAGAGTTATTAAAGAACTTACCATGCAAGAGTAATAGTTAAGAAGTATTTTCTAAGTACAGGAGATCTGATGAGAATGAGTATGCCTCCCTTCTGAACAACTTTCTTCTCAGCTATCTGGAATAGAGTTATCTTTTACAGAAATGAATAATTATAGACACTTGAATCTCTGCTTCCAAAGATTCAAGTGTCACACTTTGCCATAGAGATCCTTTAAATTACTAGAGAGCCTATGTCATAAACCTTCAAAGTTCCAGAATGGGTTGAAAACAGCAGTCATAGATACAGTTAAGAGGTCAATCAAACTCGAGCAAAACAATGGAATTGTCATCCCGAGTTGCCTCATTGACCACCAGCAAAATGTGCCTACATTTAGGCTATTGTTTCTTGTACGCATGTCAACCCCAACACGTTCATGTCATCATTCCCAAACAACTGCGTTACAGTTTAAAACGACTTGGACTACCACCACTGATTTCTGAATGCTAGCTATGCTAACCAGCTTATGCAAACGGGAGTTAGCATTTAGCGGTCACTTCTTCTAAACCTGAAAGGGGACAACTTCTACATGATATGCAGCGAAAGCAGCCAAGTGAGGCATGTGATATCAGAAGTTGTGTAATCTATTGTCAACCTAAAATATTGCCATATAATTGCAAATACAGTTTATACAAGTTTTATGACAATTGTCTGTATAAATAGCCTCTAAAATACATATATATAAACAGACCATAAATGTCTCGTTCTGAACCTAGTTCTTGTGTTATTTGTTTGTTTTAGTTGGTCAGGACATGAGTTGGGTGAGCATTCTATGTTTTGTGTGTCTAGGTTGGTTTTCTGTGTTCGGCCTAGTATGGTTCTCAATCAGAGGCAGGTGTCGTTAGTTGTCTCTGATTGAGAACCATACTTAGGTAGTCTGGGTCTCACTGTTGTTTTGTGGGTGATTGTTTCCGTGTCTGTGTTTGTCGCCACACGGTACTGGTTCAGTTTGATCACCTTTATTGTTTTGTATTCATAGTGATCAGTTTATGTTTTTTAAATAAACAACCATGGACACTTACCACGCTGCGCATTGGTCCTCCGATCCTTCTCACTTCTCCTCCTCAGATGAAGAGGAGGAGGAAAACCCTTACAATAAATGTCTAAATTTTAGTGTTGTTGGAAAGTTCTGAGTGCTATTATATGATCAAATATCAGTACTTGTTGCAACTGATTTCAGCCAGTGAATGCTTGTGGATTCACTAAATTGTCTGAATGGAATGTTGGCATATTGGCAGCTAAATTGAAAAATGTATGTTTTATTTCCTCTAAAACTGTCTGGCTAGCTAGCAAACTAACACATGCAGATAAATTCTTCAAATTCAATCTTTTCACAGCACTGGCAAACAATTGCTGGCCAGCTCCCTGGCCTTTAACCTCTTGCTCCTACCTGACACGCAGGCGTCCCATCTAGCCATCTGGAAATGCAAATGCACTACGCTAAATGCTAATAGCACTCGTTAAAACTCAAACGTTCATTAAAATACACATGCAGGGTATTGAATTAAAGCTACACTCATTATGAATCCAGGCAACAAGTCAGATTTTTAAAATGCTTTTCGGTGAAAGCATGAGAAGCTATTATCTGATAGCATGTAACACCCCAAAAGACCCGCAGGGGACGTAAACAAAATAATTAGCATAGTCGGCGCTACACAAAGCGCACAAATAAAATATAAAACATTCATTACCTTTGACCATCTTCTTTGTTGGCACTCCTAGATGTCCCATAATCACTATTGGGTCTTTTTTTTCGATTAAATCGGTCCATATATAGCCTAGATATCGATCTATGAAGACTGTGTGATCAACGAAAAAAAATAGCGTCTTATAACGTAGCGTCATTTTTTTAAATTAAAAAAGTCGACGATAAACTTTCACAAAACACTTCGAAATACTTTTGTAATGCAACTTTAGGTATTAGTAAACGTTAATAAGCGATCAAATTGATCACGAGGCGATGTGTATTCTATAGCTGTACGTCTGGAAATAATGTCCAGGTAAATCTCAACCAAAATATCCGGTCAGAGACCTGAAGAAATGGGCTGTCTCTTCTTCGTTTGACCAAGAAACCAAGCCTAGGCAAATGACAAGACTGTTGACATCGTGTGGAAGCTGTAGGAATTGCAACCTCAGTCCCATTAAATGTGGTTCACCTTTATCAATGGGTTCAAGTCGCGCGTGGATATATTTTTCCATTTTCAGTGATCAGATTTTCCTGCACTTTTCGATGAAACGCACGTTCTGTTATAGTCACAGCCGTGATTTAACCAGTTTTATAAACGTCTGAGTGTTTTCTATCCACACATACTAATCATATGCATATACTATATTCCTGGCATGAGCAGCAGGGCGCTGAAATGTTGCGCGATTTTTAACAGAATGTTCGAAGAAGTAAGGGGTCGACTTAAGAGGTTAAACAAATTCCTAAATCATGCACTTTACCTTCTCTAGAATGGTATCTGGAACTGTGCGTTTGTTGATGGCTGCTACCCTGAGTATCAACTTCTTAGCTTCCTCTGTTTTCCCCTGATCCAATAACCACCTGGCTGATTCAGGAATAAACCTGGAAAAACAGAACAGGCAGACAATTTTACAATTATAATTAATACTGATAATCATTCATATTCAGTTTGGGTGCTGTAATGCTCGTAAGAATTGTGTCAATTTGTGGTGCTTCCGATTGGCTTTGTAATGTCCCTAAGGTCTTCATCAGTTTCAATAGTTTTAATATTGGTCCAAGACGACACGTGGACACACCATATGTACACTGCGACCACTGCTACTGGTACAGCCATGACAAACTGGGCAAGTCTCCAGTCTCGGATGAAGAAGATCATGCCAGCAAGGATGCACTGGCCAACTCCACCGAACGTCTGACTCAAACAAGACGCATAAGAACGTTTTGTCACTCCGACCCATTCAGTTGCTGTGTGGAAGGAACATGAAGTAATGGTAAACAACTTAATATGACCGGCTGACTGACAAATCATTGACTGAGTTCTGTTATCTCATGTTCTGTTTTACATTTTATTATAGAGCATTGTCTATTTGAAATGGACATCACTTTACCTAATACAATGCAGTTGATTCGAAATCCACCATATGCGATCCCTACTACAAACTGGGATGCCATATACAAATAAAAGTTTGGAGACAAGCCTGTCGTTACAGTAAAAAGGAGCATAATAACCATGGGTATCTGAGTTGCTCGTTGGCGACCAAATCTGGAAGAGAAAAGGTGAGAACTGTGTTGGTTAAAACTGGTTGAAACCTCCTTTTTAAGGTTTGATGAATGTTCCTCTTGATTTACTTGTTTATGTTTGGTGGTGGGTTTTTTTTACAAAGAGAAAGACAGAAACCAAGAAGTATAGGACATGTTATTCACAACTTCAAGTGTGCTTACGATTCAGCAAAAGGTCCAAACAAGAGTGAACCAAGAAGAATGCCGGCCATGAACACAGTTTGTGCAAGTCCGACAACGTTAGCTTTGCCACAGACAAGATCAAACTGCAACAAAATAAAATCTGATAACATACAAGCTCATTAATGACATGACAATATATGTTTAGTAAGAAACACTCATCTATTCCTACTTACATCAGTGACTATGGTGGCTTCATACACTATATTGTTGTACACCCATCCATTCTGGCAGTCAGTGGTCTGATTGAGTCCATGCTCCCTGATGATGTCAATGTCCCAGTCTACAGGGGTAAACATCAGGCACCTACTGAAGGTTCCATCCTCCTGCCGGGGCACGGTCAGATTCAGCTGTTCCTCACTGCTCAGATTGGAACCAGCTCTAAGTATCCAGTCAGTGTTACAGTGGCGCTCAGGGTCTGACTGGATGAAAATCAAACTGGCCAGGTGGAAAGGCAGGACAAGATTCGGGAAGCATAGTCCCAATAGTATGATCTTCTGGAATAATCCAAAATCTCCAATGGATCTCAGGATCTCGCCAAAATCAGCCATGTTCAAGAAGCAAAGAAATGATCTGCTTGAGGAGCTTCAGAAAGAAGGTGCTTTGTCAGAGAAGCCTTCATGCAAGGTCAATTAATGTTTAACTCTGCTGTCCCACAGTCAGCAAGCATGATTCAGCACATGTAGAAACAGGATTTTTTTTAAAGAAGAACAGTTAGAAGGAATGTAACCATTCTGCACGGTCCGTTCCCTCGTTATACAACTCTTTTTTTTTTTACATCTAAATGTTGTGCCCAAAAATAATTTAGTTTCACTATAAATCTGCTTGGGAGTTTCAAAACGACACAAGCAAATCAACATTATACAATTTACCACAGGAGGTTGGTGGGACCTTAATTTGGGAGGACAGGCTTGTGGTAATGACTGGAGTGGAATCAGTGGAATGGTATCAAATACATCAAACATGTGGTTTGCAAGTATTTGATGCCATTCCATTTGCTCCAGTATGGCCATTATATTGTGACATTTCTTTGTTATGAGATTTAAAGTTTTCCAATTTGAGACATTTAAGGTATTAACTTATTACCACTGAGCTCAGCGTTCAACACTATAGTGCCCTCAAAGCTCATCACTAAGCTAAGGACCCTGGGACGAAACAGCTCCCTCTGCAACTGGATCCTGGACTTCCTGACGGGCCGCTCCCAGGTAGTAAGGGTAGGTAGTAACACATCCGCCATGCTGATCCTCAACACGGGGGCCCCTCAGGAGTGCTTGCTCAGTCCCCTCCTGTACCCCCTGTTCACTCATGACTGCACGGCCAGGCACGACTCCAACACCATCATTAAGTTAGCTGATGACACAACAATGGTAGGCCTGATCTCCGACAACAACGAGACAGCCTACAGGGAGGAGGTCAGAGACCTGACCGTGTGGTACAAGGACAACAACCTCTCCCTCAATGTGATCAAGACAAAGGAGATGATTGTTGACTACAGGAAAAGGAGGACCGAGCACGCCCCCATTCTCATTGACGTGGCTGTAGTGGAACAGGATGAGAGCTTCAAGTTCCTTGGCGTCCTCAACACCAACAAACTAACATGGTACAAGCACACCAAGACAGTCGTGAAGAGGGCACGACAAAACCTATTCCCCATCAGGTGACTGAAGAGATGTGGCATGGGTCCTCAGATCCTCAAAATCTTCTACAGCTGCACCATCGAGAGCATCCTGACGGGTTGCATCACAGCCTGGTATGGCAACTGCTCGGCCACAAGGCAGAGGGTAGTGCGTATTGTACATCACTGGGGTCAAGCTTCCTGCCATCCAGGACCTACTAGGCGATGTCAGAGGAAGGCCCAAGAAATTGTCAAAGACTCCAGTCACCAAAGTCATAGACTGTTCTCTCTGCTACCTCACAGGAAGCGGTACCGAGCACCAGGTCTAGGTCCAAAAGGCTCCTTAATTAACAGCTTTTACATCCAAGCCACAAGACTGCTGAACAATTAATCAAACCTGAATGATTTGCATTTATAACCCCCCACCTTTATATTTACACTGCTGCTACACACCGTTCATTTTCTATGCGGTCACTTTACCGCTACCTATATGTACAAATTATCTCGACTAACCTGTACCACTGCACATTGACTCGGTATCGATACCCCCTGTATATATCCAGACTGCATCACATCCGGCAGTGATTGGGAGTCCCATAGGGCGGCGCACAATTGCCCCAGCATCGTCCGGTTTTGGCCGGTCATTGTAAAATAAGAATTTGTTCTTAACTGACTTGCTAGTTACATAAAGGTAAAAAAAAAAAAAAAAGTATATATATATATATCTATTGTTATTTTATTGTGTTGCTTTTAAATGTTTTACTTTAGTTCATTTTAGGTGAATATTTTCTTAACTCTATTTTTTTTTAAAACTGCATTGTTGGTTAAGGGCTTGTAAGTAAGCATTTCATGGTAATGTCTGCACCTGTTGTATTCGATGTATGTGACAAACAAATATGATTGATTCGTATGGTCTGATTTGAAGTTAACTTTTACACTATGCTATTGATCAACAACACAGATCTGAATTCAACCCTAGGTGTCCTTTCAACATTTCAAGACATTGTAAAACTTAACAGGTGGGTGCTGAATAGACCAGTACATAACATTTTATTGACTTACTTCAATAAACACTTTGCAGCCTTTGGGCCCTGTTCATGGGATAAGTAAAGAAAAACATACAAAAATGCCCCCCCTCCCCCAAAGAAAAAAAACAATATATGTGACCAACAGATGCAGCTCTGTATTCCCAGTCAAGTCCAGTGACTGGCGAAATAATTCACCCCCTTTGTCATTTTTCCTATTTTGTTGCCTAGCAACCTGAAATTAAAATAGATTTTTTTTTTTGGGGGGTTGTAATCATTTGATTTACACAACATGCCTACCACTTTGAAGATGCAACATTTTTTTTTATTGGGTAAACAAACAAGAAATAAGACAAAAAATACAGACAACTTGAGCGTGCATAACTATTCACCCCCCCAAAGTCAATACTTTGCAGAGCCAACTTTTACAGCAATTACAGTTTGGACACCAACTCATTCAATGGTTTTTCCCTTTCTTTTAAAACATTTTCTACATTGTAGAATAATAGTGAAGACACCAAAACTATGGAATAACACAAATGTCTATTGATTTGTCGAAGGCTTTTGACACCATGGACCATACCATGCTGTGTTAGTGCAAAGGTTAAAATGTTGTGGAATTACTGGTCATGCTCTAGATTGATTTATAAATTACCTATCAAATCGTACACAATGTGTAATGGCGGATGGTTGTAAATCTGAGTCCATAGAGGTGTGCTCAGGTGTTCCGCAAGGTTCTGTTGTTTATTTTGTATATCAACAACATTGGGGATCTTATTGAAAAAGCAGGTGTTCATTTTTATGCAGATGATACTGTTCTTTATTCAAGTGGTTGTAGTTTATCTTTCACTTTTGAAAATGCCCAAAGAGCATTTCACATCATACAACAGAATCTGTATGATTTAAAGCTGATTCTAAATTCGGGTAAAACAAAAGGCATGGTATTTTCAAATGCCAGGCATGTTACTAATCATGCCATTGCTACATTGGCTGGACATACTATAGAGCAAGTTAAAGTGTACATATATTTGGGTGTGTGGGTTGATGATAAACTGAGCTTCACCGTGCATGTAGAGAACTTGATAAGGAAGCTCAAGCTGAGAATAGTTTTTTATTACCGGCATAAGGCTTGTTTTTCTTTTGTGTCCAGGAAGGAGCTGGCGGTTTTAGATTTTAGTGATGTTATATATATGCAGGCCTCAACCACTATCCTGAGAGGACTTGATTCAGTGTATCATGCGGCCCTCAGGTTCATTACAAATCAAAAACGTCTAACACATCATTGTGATCTCTACAACGCTGTTGGCTGGTCGTCATTGACTTTGCTTAAAGCTTAAACACGGATATACACTGATTTATAAGGCCATGTTGGGTAAAATGCCATTTTATCTCTGTTCTTTTTATAGTCCGGTTGGTAAATAAATATAAATTACGGTCCCATTCTCCTTTGCTTCTGAAAGTACCAAAAATCAGAACAGGTCATGGTAGAAATAGTTAAGTTACTTAACTCCGTGGTCTTGGAATTCTCTCCTGAACATTTTAAAATTTGATGATCAAGTTTCGTTGGTGGAGTACCTCTTGGGGCTAGGGGGCAGAATTTTCACTTTTGGATAAATAGCGTGCCCAAATTCAACTTCCTGCTACTCATGCCAAGAATATAAGATATGCATATTATTCATATATTTGGATAGAAAACACTGACATTTCTAAAACGGTTCGAATCATATCTGTGAGTATAACAGAATTTATGTAGCAGGCAAAACCCAGAGGACTAACCGTTCAGATTTTATTTTTTTAGGTCTCTGTCTGTTCAGGAACTGGTTTTCAGTTCCTACTGCTTCCACTGGATGTCACCAGTCTTTGGAATTTGGTTGAGGTTATTCCTTTGTGCAATGAAGAAGTAGGCCAACTAGGAACTGGGTAACACTGTTGAGAGTTGCGCAAGACATGAAAAGTAGCGCTCCTTTGTTTTCATCCCTGTATTGAACACAGATAGACCTGTCTAACACTTTTTTGGTTGCTACATGATTCCATGTGTTATTCCATAGATTTGATGTCTTCACAACTATTCTACAATGTAGAAAACAGTAAAAAATAAAGAAAAAATATTGAGTAGGTCTGTCCAAATTCTTGACTGGTTCTGTAAATTCCCACAGTTGACATTGCATTTCAGAGCAAAAACCAAGCCATGAGGTTAAAAGGAATTGTTCGTAGAGCTCCGAGACAGGATTGTGTAGAGGCACAGAACTGGGGAATGGTACCGAAATATTTCTGTAGCATTGAAGGTCCCGAAGAACACAGTGGCCTTCATCATTCTTAAATGGAAGAAGTTTAGAACAACCAAGACTCTTCCTAGAGCTGGCCGCCCAGCCAAACTGAGCAAGTGGGGGAGAAGGGCGTTGGTCAGGGAGGTGAACAAGAACCTGGTGGTCACTCTAACAGTTCTCCAGAGTTCCTCTGTGGAGATGGGAGAACCTTCCACAAGGACAACCATCTCTGCAGCACTCCACCAATCAGGCCTTTATGGTAAAGTGGCCAAATGGAAGCCCATCCAAATTAAGGCACGATAGCCCACTTGGAGTTTGCCAAAAGGCACCTAAAGGACTCTGACCATGAGAAACAAGATTCTCTGGTCTGATGAAACCAAGATGGAACTCTTTGTCCTGAATGCCAAGTGTCACGTCTGGAAGAAACCTGACACAATCCCTTCGGTGAAGCATGGTAGTGGCAGCATCATGCTGTGGCAGTTTTACAGCGGCAGGGACTAGGAGACTAGTAAGGATCGAGGGAAAGAAGAACAGAGCAAAGTACAGAGAGATCCTTGATGAATACCTGCTCCAGAGCGCTGAAGACCTCAGACTGGGGAGAAGGTTCACCTTCCAACAGGACAATGACATTAGGCACACCGCCAAGACAATGCAGGAGTGGCTTACGAGCAAGTCTCTCAATGTCCTTGAGTGGCCCAGCCAGAGCCCAGACTTGAACCCGAATGTCCTTGAGCCCGGACTTGAACATCGGGTTCAGCGATGCTCCCCAACCAACTTGAGGCTCTGCAGAAAAGACTGGGAGAAACTCCCCAAATACAGGTGTGCCAAGCATGTAGTGTCATACCCAAGAAGACTTGAGGCTATAATCGCTGCCAAAGTTGTGATATTGTGATATTATTTTTAATATATTTGCACACAAAACATTTTTTTTTTTTCATACAAAATCCTCCACACGGTTTGAAGGCTGGATGATACAGCGTGTAACTAGTTACAGCGTGTAACTAGTTACAGCGTGTAACTAGTTACAGCGTGTAACTAGTTACGGGTCAGGTCACATGATCAAGAAAGAAAAAAAAACAGTGTAACGGATTGAGATTCTGGTACAAACTCATCCACAGTTTGAAATGTTGCCAATTAATTGGATCCTTTGCGCAAACCGGTTTATATGTTGTCAAGCGGGCGGTCACGTGTTTATAGCGCAAAGGAAAGCGCAGGGAAGGAAGCGTTAGGTTAGCAACAGAGGGACGCAGGCTACCGTTGTGCCTTGACCCAGAGTCACATTGTTTTATGCAGGTTCTTGGAAATTCATTTGATTTATTTTTTAAATTTTAAACCAAAAAAAAAATGTATTGGGACTTGATTAAAAAAAAATGTGATTTTATTTGCCTATTCACCAGTTTTTAGAAATAATATTTGACAAGATTTTTTTTTCTCATGTTTGTGTGTGATGGCAATTTTCTTTTAACCACACATTTACAACATTGCAGAATCAAAGGGCTTTTAATTCATGACATCAAGTTTTGGAATTTAATTTCTAAAAGGTTTCACAAATAACATTCGTCAAATAATCAACACGCTTGATTTTGATCACGTGCACGTTTTGTGACGATACACAACATTGAAAATATATGCATTGGTTTCAAGTAAAACCAACTTCCCCCCAAAAAATCATAAAGTTCATTAAATTCCAAGTGAGTGTTATAATAAATACTCATCATTCAAAAGAGTTTGCCTTGTGACAGATATCTACCTGACAACAGTGGCTTTCCAATTGGTATCACAATACAGAGGGGAAAGAGACATTTTGCTATCAGCTCACACTTTCTTCTCGCCTGGGTGTCGCAAATCTGTTTATTCTCTTGCCAATTGCATTGTTTTCCATGACAATGAGTGACAGGGATTTGGGATGATGGCACAAAGAAACTGGCACCCAGGCTAACTTTCTTCAACATTATTGCTCAGTCTGAAAGCAGCATATCACACACTAGTGGGAAAGGTGTCAGTTGTCATTTTGCTGTGTTTGTTAGCTAGACCTACATTTACATTTGTTGAGGAACATCCTTCCAGTTTGTGAGACTTACTACAGGAAACCAACTCTAAATTGGAACGGTTTCAGTGATTCGAAAAATACAAATTGCATATTAAAATATCACCATGACAACAAAATCATAGAATGTCAGCCAGATCACAAGCCTTTTGAAATAAAATACGCAGCTATCTTAATAATCATATATATATATATATATTTTTTTTTAAAGGTGCCAATTTAGCAAATCAGATGTGGCATGATTAGCAACATAACTTGGAATTAGTGATGAATATCTAACAGAAGGCCAACAGTGGGAAAACTCAATACAAAAGGAAAACAAAAACAACTCGCTGTAGGTTAATTATTTTAACTTATAGACTGGGTGAGCTGATCAAGTATACCAGTTATTTTTCTGATGTAATCATATGTACAATAAGAGCCTTTCTTCAGTCTTAGAAATGTACTCCAGAAACAGTCAATGTTTTGCTTTGCTCCTACTCACAAACATACCTTTGGGAGGGCGTGTGACTGACAGTGCATGGTGGGTCATCCATCATCAGTTCCCTATATAAAAATGTACGTACCTTTTTGAAATACATCATCTGCTAAATAGACCAAATTACAAAACAGTACCTGAACCAGCAAATGCACATCACACACCAACCAACCGTGTTAGGGAGTTGTGAACTACATTTTCAAATTTTTAGTTCAACTAGTCATTTAATTACATTTTGCAGTAGCTTGCCAGTAGTTTAATTAAAATTCAAATCTTGGTAGTGTTTTCAGTAGTGTTGTAGCTAACTACACACTACTGTTTTTTTGTTGTTGCAACAAAGTTAAAATGTGTTAAGTAGGCATGAATATGCTTTCTTTTTCAGAATCAGACCTACCTAATTCTTAAACTTTTTGTTTAATTTGTAGTTTGCCATTTCAGATTCATATATTTTTCCACAAAGTTTGTAGTAAACTACTTTCTCCTAAGTAACTTTTGTTAAGCTGTGTTTTCCTTAAAAGGGTAACTTTAGTGTAGCTTAACTTCTTCCAACGTGAAGTAATTGGTAAACTATATTTTCATAGTAGCTTGTCCAACACTGTCCAACCAACACTGCCAACCAACCAACACTGCCAACCAACCAACACTGCCAACCAACCAACATACAATGTGAAGTGGGAGTGGCTACAGTCGGTGACTTTCATAGTAGCTTGTCCAACACTGCCAACCAACCAACATACAATGTGAAGTGGGAGTGGCTACAGTCGGTGACTTTCAGGTGAGTGGATGGATTGTCCAACACATTATTTTGTCCAACCAACCAACATACAATGACAAATAGAGCTATTGATAGAAGGACAAGTGACAGCTAGCTAGCGGTGACTTTCAGGTGAGTGGATGGATTGGACGACACATTATTTTGTCCATTTACGATGACGGAACGGACATTAATGTCTATAGAGACATAATGATGACAGCTAGCTAGTGAGATAAGAGACATAATGATGACAAATAGCTAGCTATTGATAGAAGAGACAATGATGACAGCTAGCTAGCGAGAGAACAGCGGTCCAGTGGCCATAGTGATGACAGCTAGCTAGCGAGAGAACAGCGGTCCAGTGGCCAGAGTGATGACAGCTAGCTAGCGAGAGAACAGCGGTCCAGTGGCCATAGTGATGACAGCTAGCTAGCGAGAGAACAGTGGCCATAGTGATGACAGTCCAGTGGCCAGTGGCCAGTGATGACAGCTAGCTAGCGAGAGAACAGCGGTCCAGTGGCCATAGTGATGACAGCTAGCTAGCGAGAGAACAGCGGTCCAGTGGCCATAGTGATGACAGCTAGCTAGCGAGAGAACAGCGGTCCAGTGGCCATAGTGATGACAGCTAGCTAGCGAGAGAACAGCGGTCCAGTGGCCATAGTGATGACAGCTAGCTAGCGAGAGAACAGCGGTCCAGTGGCCATAGTGATGACAGCTAGCTAGCGAGAGAACAGCGGTCCAGTGGCCATAGTGATGACAGCTAGCTAGCGAGAGAACAGCGGTCCAGTGGCCATAGTGATGACAGCTAGCTAGCGAGAGAACAGCGGTCCAGTGGCCATAGTGATGACAGCTAGCTAGCGAGAGAACAGCGGTCCAGTGGCCATAGTGATGACAGCTAGCTAGCGAGAGAACAGCGGTCCAGTGGCCATAGTGATGACAGCTAGCTAGCGAGAGAACAGCGGTCCAGTGGCCATAGTGATGACAGCTAGCTAGCGAGAGAACAGCGGTCCAGTGGCCATAGTGATGACAGCTAGCTAGCGAGAGAACAGCGGTCCAGTGGCCATAGTGATGACAGCTAGCTAGCGAGAGAACAGCGGTCCAGTGGCCATAGTGATGACAGCTAGCTAGCGAGAGGACAGAGGTCCAGTGGCCAGTGATGACAGCTAGCTAGCGAGAGTACAGAGGTCCAGTGGCCTTAATGATGACAGCTAGCTAGCAAGAGGACAGCGGTCCAGTGGCCAGAGTGATGACAGCTAGCTAGCGAGAGGACAGCGGTCCAGTGGCCAGAGTGATGACAGCTAGCTAGCGAGAGGACAGCGGTCCAGTGGCCAGAGTGATGACAGCTAGCTAGCGAGAGGACAGCGGTCCAGTGGCCAGAGTGAACCGCTGGTACTGGACATTACAGAGACAAAGTTGCATAGTCACTCCCAAGACCATAATTATCAAGGTCTCAGTAAGGTATTGTTTTACCTTCACGTATTAAAAACACTGGATTCACGGTCCAGAAGGTTTGCACATAGAAATGTAACGAATAGAGCAGACACCGACTCCTGAATCTATAGGACAGGCAATCCTGTCTGTTCTACACTATACATTTTTTTATATTTTTTTTTTTACATCTGAACATTTCACTATGCCCTGTAACATTTCTCCCTCCTGAACAGACCCCCTTCCACGTTAGAGCAACGAAGTCTGTCTGTCTGGGGTAACCTGAACTAATGATACAGCAATGAGAGGTTATAACAGCTGATGTCAACAGTTAACTTACGACAGCTAATGTCAACTTTTGATACCCCTATGAGAGGTTATAACCAACAGACACACTCAAGAAAGCGAATGAGACAGCTAAGAAAGCTTACGTCAACTTATGTTATGATATACACGAAGAGAAATGCCATGAGAAAACTGGCTAGTCATGGTGTAATAAGGGGTTTAAACTGTGTGTGACTAAGGGCCCCTACAGTGTAACATCAATCATATGATCAAGTGAACTCAAGCCATTCAATATCCCTCTACTACATAGATCCACACTGTAATAGATCCTTACTAAGACCCCCCCCGCTCCTTTACACTGCCTAATATACCATGTCCACGTCCCAAATGCAACCCCCCCCCGTTCCCTACATAGTGCACTACTTTTGACTGGAGCCCATAAATAGTGCACGATGTAGGCAATAGGTGTCCATTTGAGAGGCAGTATACAGTATATAATCCAATAGCGGAGGCCTCTACACACACACACACACACAACACTCAGTTGGTTCAGTGGCACGGTCGATAAAAAGGCATTTATGTTGTTGTTACCACTCCCAGAACTGGCAGGAGTTACATTGTATTATATAATGCTTTTGGATTGTACAACACTAACTAAGAAAATGGTTTGTTGTTTGTTTATTAATTTTTAAAAAATAATAAAAAAAAATTATAAGTCGATGATGACATCGTTGATTGCGAAGTCGTCCTCCCTCCCAGATACACGTTGTGGATCGGTCCTGCTATAAAACTCTTTCATAATGTGATTTCCCGTTCTAACTTGTTGTTGTTTTACTGTTGCGCTGGTCCCGTTCTCATAGCCCCGTCCATTTTAACTAACACAGCAGAGTTCAGTAAAGAAAAGAACCCTCCCTACAGGTGGACCAACGCAGCTCTTCTTCCTTGGCAGTAGTGGCATCTTGGAAATTAGAACTACACTGCTCCACAATACTGCTGTTGTTGTTGTTGTTCTTTGATGAAAGACCGTTGAGTTAACTGATGCTGAGCTGAGCGAAACCCATCAGCTTGACATCATCAGGGATCTCGGACTCATCTATGCCAGATGCCTGAGAGGAGAAAAGGAGAACAGAATTTTTTAAAATTTTTATTCTCAGTATTCTCAGGGTATAGAGTTATTTCCATAGGACAATGGAGGGTTTAGCTAACTTACCAGTTTGAAAGTGACATTTTTATTGTTGAGAGGATCATCAACAATCTTCTGCAAATTGGCAGCAACTGGAAAGAACCCAGAAGATGAAAGCAGGAGTTACTGAGGAGTCATTGAGAAAACGCCATCATTTCAGCCATCTCTGCCCGAAACTCTGAACAATGGTGGCCTTTGTATGACTTATCCTAGGTTTCTCACTCACCGACCACTAAGTCTTTCCCATCCACCAGTCCTGCTGAAACTAACTCCTGAGAAACTCCATCAGCTGAGTCTGAGAGAGAGAGAGAGAGAGAGAGTAATGTTTACAGTTCATTTTTTGTTTATTTAACTTTGGCTTTATTATCCATTTCACTTGCTTTGGCAATGTAAACATATGTTTCCCATGCCAATAAAGCGCCTAGAATTGAATCGAGAGAGACAGAAGCGAGAGAAAGCAAGAGAGAGGATTGTTGACACAAGCGTACAATAAAAAAAGACAACGTCCCCCTCTTGACTCTGGTTCAACATAAGAGCAGAATACAACCTGGTGATGTTTAAAAAAATAAAATAAAAACTTTTTAAAAAACAAACACAAAACACCTACCTCTTCCAGGCATAAACTCAAAACGAATGTCATTCAGTTCTTTCTTCAAGTTTCTGCGAGAGGAAAGTTAGAATTGGTTATTAGAACGTTAAGGTATGTGACATAACTGTGTGGTATAATAGAAAAAGCATGGGAAACATCCACTAGGTCCGTTTTTCTAAAAACAATGTGTTCCAGGGACAGACGAGCTACGGCCCTCCCTCCAATGCGTTCCAGGGACAGACGAGCTACGGCCCTCCCTCCAATGCGTTCCAGGGACAGACGAGCTACGGCCCTCCCTCCAATGCGTTCCAGGGACAGACGAGCTACGGCCCTCCCCCAATGCGTTCCAGGGACAGACGAGCTACGGCCTCCCCCAATGCGTTCCAGGGACAGACGAGCTACGGCCCTCCCCCCAATGCGTTCCAGGGACAGACGAGCTACGGCCCTCCCCCCAATGCGTTCCAGGGACAGACGAGCTACGGCCCTCCCCCCAATGCGTTCCAGGGACAGACGAGCTACGGCCCTCCCCCAATGCGCTCCAGGGACAGACGAGCCCCAACGGCCCTCCCCCAATGCGCTCCAGGGACAGACGAGCTACGGCCCTCCCCCAATGCGCTCCAGGGACAGACAGGGCGCTACGGCCCTCCCCCAATGCGCTCCAGGGACAGACGAGCTACGGCCCTCCCCCAATGCGTTCCAGGGACAGACGAGTTACGGCCCTCCCCCCAATGCGCTCCAGGGACAGACGAGCTACGGCCCTCCCCCAATGCGCTCCAGGGACAGACGAGCTCCAGGGACGGCCCTCCCCCAATGCGTTCCAGGGACAGACGAGCTACGGCCCTCCCCCAATGCGTTCCAGGGACAGACGAGCTACGGCCCTCCCCAATGCGTTCCAGGGACAGACGAGCTACGGCCCTCCCCCCAATGCGTTCCAGGGACAGACGAGCTACGGCCCTCCCCCCAATGCGTTCCAGGGACAGACGAGCTACGGCCCTCCCTCCAATGCGTTCCAGGGACAGACGAGCTACGGCCCTCCCTCCAATGCGTTCCAGGGACAGACGCCCTGGAGGACCACAAATTAAAACTAGCACTTGGGGACCGGACTGAATCACTGTCATATCAGTGAAGCATCGGAGGAATTGGTCAGTAAACACCCCCATGGACCAGCATCGGTCCATAGACCAGGGGTTGAAGACCCCTGCACCAAATGATACATACCTCAACCTCAACACCAGGCTGATGGGGACTTTGGTGGTGGAGGCGGCAGCGGGGTCCTGGGCTGGAACGTCCCCCTGGATCAGGGTGGCCTCGTCTGGCTTGTCCTTGTCCTGCCCTGCCCCTCCTGGACGGAGCAGACTGGGCGATCCATCCTCTGGAGGGAAAATCTGAGGAGAACCAGAGAAAGATAAACTCCTACTGTATCAGGAAGAGATTCAATAACCATTTAAATGCGAATGTGGTCGTCTTACCTAGTTACCTTAAGATGAATGCTCTGGATAAGAGCATCAGCTAAATGATTTCAAAGGGAAAAAGGCCTTTTTCACACTGCATTCACTTAACCCAAGGAGACTGTAAGCTAAGTGCAGTGTGAACATGGCTGTAGATACTTATGACAAGTCTTATAATGCATTATGAACGCGCCATAGTGCATTATACCTGTATGCCTTCAGTAAAGTGTTACGTCATCAACTACATTTAACATACACATTTTTTTGGGGTGGGGGGAGCAGACTTCGATCAAGGCATTTGGCATTAATTCTGCTAATTCAAATTTCATGCAAATTTCATGCACAACTAAAAGCCCCTATCGTTTCAGCAATGAAGACAGGTGACACGTTTTGAGGTGTTCTGCTTTCCTACCAACACCAGGGCCTTACCTCGATGCAGCCATCTTTCACTCTGGGAGACTAGAATGGAATACGACAAAGATTAACAGACATCAGAAGAACACACAATTCATTATATCCCCCCCAACACACACACACACACATAGTAACAGGTTTGATTGAACATCTGATTGCTGAGTTGGTTGATTGAGTCCCAGGTGGTATTGAACCACTACAGGGCTATATAGTAAGACTACAGCTTGGAGACCTGGGTTCAAATACGACTTCAAATCATTTGGAAATACTTTACCTGGGCTTGATTAAGCTTGTCAAGGAACAGTGACACCAATAGAATAGTATCAAAAGCACAACCCACTCCGGGCAGGCTAGAGAAAACCCTAAGGGGGGCCAGTTCCCCGGACACAGATTAACCCTAGTCCTAGACTAAAAAAAAAACCAACTTCAGATACAGAATCTCCATTGAGGAAACTTTGTAGCCCAGGACTAGGCTGAACAATCAGTGTCCGGGGGTAAACATGGTCCTTATGTAGCACAGTTGGTAGAGCATGGCGCTTGTAACGCCAGGGTAGTGGGTTCGATTCCCGGGACCACCCATACGTAGAATGTATGCACACATGACTGTAAGTCGCTTTGGATAAAAGTGTCTGCTAAATGGCATATATATAAACATCCCTGTAAGTATTTGAGCTCGTATTTAAAGCCAGGTCAGGCTAGCGAGGGGTAAGGTAGTCTCACCCGTAGAGCTGCCACAGCAGCCTGGCCCTCTTCACTCTCCATGTCCAACTCGTCATCACTCCACTCCCACTCCCCGTCCTCGGTCTTATGGAGACGACCACTGGAACCAGGCACGCGACGCACCTGAATTAATGTCACCACAAACAAACAGTAACACACCAAGTCTTCAGCATGGCATTTTGAGGGAAAAAAAACTAAAACCAAAAACAGGTGACCATTCCCTCAACCTCACCACATAAAAACAGGCAAACCAAACAAACCCATTGTGGACCATTTCCCTCCTCCTATACAGTAAGCCTCATTTGCACACACTGTACATAGGAGAGAAAGAAAAAAAAGTCTACTATATTATTGACTGTATGTTAGTTTATTCCAATGTGTAACTCTTGTTGTTGTTTGTGTCGCACTGCTTTGCTTTATCTTGGCCAGGTTGCGGTTGTAAATGAGAAACTTGTTCTTAACTGGCCTACCTGGTTAAATAATAGGTGAAATAAAATATAAAAGCTGAGACTACTAACGCAAACCCTAGTCTTAGTTTGTGATGTAATGCTCACCATCTGCATGACTGCCTGCGTTTCAGGACCCGTGTGTTAGCTAGTGCTGCTGAATCATTAAGATGTGCTCTACGTTACAGCACACACTTCTTTATTCTGAAACTACACAGGCCTGCCCAGCCGCAGCACAAGCACTGAGCAGATTGGACACAGACTGGTTGTCGGGTTAAGCGCCTGCACACAGAGACAAATGCTTTTTTAGATACATTATAGGCTACAAGGATATTATAAATGGCTAAGTACTAAGCTGACAAACTGCCTTTCTGGTTAGGATCATACAGTGAAACAAACACTATATAGATACATTACACAAGGGCCGGCAGGTAGTCTAGTGGTTACAGCGTTGGGTCAGTAACCGAAAGGTTGCTGGATCGAATCCCTGAGCTGACAAGGTAAAAAATCTGTTGTTCTGCTCCTGAACAACCCACTGTTCCTAGGCTGTCATTGTAAACTGACTTGCCTAGTTAAATAAAAGGTTAAATTAAAAAAAATATTTTTTAATCCATCTAAAACATGTATCTTTTAGCTCACACTAATATTAATCCCTGGAAACTTGAATAACTCATATATTTCCCCCTGTAGTGTCTACGTAGTGTTTGATTGCGTCTACGTAGTGTTTGATAGCGCCTACGTAGCGTTTGATAGCGCCTACGTAGCGTTTGATAGCGCCTACGTAGCGTTTGATAGCGCCTACGTAGCGTTTGATAGCGCCTACGTAGCGTTTGATAGCGCCTACGTAGCGTTTGATAGCGCCTACGTAGCGTTTGATAGCGCCTACGTAGCGTTTGATAGCGCCTACGTAGCGTTTGATAGCGCCTACGTAGCGTTTGATAGCGCCTACGTAGCGTTTGATAGCGCCTACGTAGCGTTTGATAGCGTCTACGTAGCGTTTGATAGCGTCTACGTAGCGTTTGATAGCGTCTACGTAGCGTTTGATAGCGCCTACGTAGTGTTTGATAGCGTCTATAGCGTCTATGTAGTGTTTGATAGCGTCTATGTAGTGTTTGATAGCGTCTACGTAGTGTTTGATAGCGTCTACGTAGTGTTTGATAGCGTCTACGTAGTGTTTGATAGCGTCTACGTAGTGTTTGATAGCGTCTACGTAGTGTTTGATAGCGTCTACGTAGTGTTTGATAGCGTCTACGTAGTGTTTGATAGCGTCTATGTAGTGTTTGATAGCGTCTATGTAGTATGTAGTGTTTGATAGCGTCTATGTAGTGTTTGATAGCGTCTATGTAGTGTTTGATAGCGTCTATGTAGTGTTTGATAGCGTCTATGTAGTGTTTGATAGCGTCTATGTAGTGTTTGATAGCGTCTATGTAGTGTTTGATAGCGTCTATGTAGTGTTTGATAGCGTCTATGTAGTGTTTGATAGCGTCTATGTAGTGTTTGATAGCGTCTATGTAGTGTTTGATAGCGTCTATGTAGTGTTTGATAGCGTCTATGTAGTGTTTGATAGCGTCTATGTAGTGTTTGATAGCGTCTATGTAGTGTTTGATAGCGTCTATGTAGTGTTTGATTGCGTCTATGTAGTGTTTGATTGCGTCTATGTAGTGTTTGATTGCGTCTATGTAGTGTTTGATTGCGTCTGTGTATATGGCAACAGAGCTTGATGTTTCACACTGAAGCTTCAGTGCCGTCTACATTGTAGAATAATAGTGAAGACATCAAAACTATGAATTAACACACATGTTGTCATGTTGTCACCAGAAAAAAAGAAGTATTAAATATATAAACATATCTTTTAGATTCTTCAAAGTAGCCAGTCTTTTTGCCTTGATGACAACTACATGATTCCACATGTGTTATTTCATAGTTTTGATGTCAACATTATTATTCTACAATGTAGAAAATAGTAAAAAAATAAAATAAAAACCCTGGAATGTGTAGGTGTGTCCAAACATTTGACTGGTACTGTATGTACAGATTCCTCTACGACCTCCACTAGTGACATAACGAAGGAGGGGGCTGTCCAGGGGGATGCAAAAATGACACAACGTTAATATAGAACAGCAATAGAGTACAGCAGATCTGAGCGTCATGTGGAGTCCACTATACACATCAAGGGGTTGTCGTCGTACCCGTTTGGATCGGTCTCCTATCGATGGACCCTTCTGAAGCAGCTTCTCTTCCAAGTATTCATTATTCTGCGAGACAGAGGGAGACCGAGAGATTAAAAAGCACATGGACGACCACATGGTTTGTATTATCTCCCCCCTCTGTTAACAGCATGCATCTTGTAAATGTTCCTGTCCCCTACAGATATATACATGGGCTTTACCTTTGCTTTCGTGAAGAATTTGTGTTTCAGCAGCTCAGCAGCAGTTGGTCTGAAAGACAACACACAACGTGCTTTACAACTGCAGGACATTAAGAGAGAGAGAGAGACACAGCATGCTTTACCACTGCAGGACATTAACAACACACAATGTGCTTTACCACTGCAGGACATTAACAGCACACAACGTGCTTTACCACTGCAGGACATTAACAGCACACAACGTGCTTTACCACTGCAGGACATTAACAGCACACAATGTGCTTTACCACTGCAGGACATTAACAGCACACAACGTGCTTTACCACTGCAGGACATTAACAGCACACAACGTGCTTTACTACTGAGACACAATGTGCTTTACTACTGCAGGACAGGAAGGAAATCAGATTAGGTAAGAGAACCCACTCAACTAGAAAAATGGGATTGAGAATGGTTGAGACCCAGAATAAGACTGGATGACAAATAGGAGTATCGTCTTTCTGGTGCACCACACAAAGGACAAATGGTGTCACGGTGGAATTAGTTTACTAATAGCAGGAGCCACCAAACCTGTTAACACATCTGATTAGTAGAATCACATTGGTTAGATTAGCTTTGGAGCAAAAATCTGAACTGGGAAAGCTCTCCAGGAATACCCCCTGTACTATACCCTTCCCAAGTCAGTGGTCCTTTGTGGGCTCAGTTGGTTAGACTTGAGCCAGCAACGTCAGGTTTTGTGGGTTTAATTCCCACTGGGGTTACATACAACAACAAAAAATGTATAAACTGACTGTGCAATGTCATGACTTTTGCATTACTTTGAACTAAATTTCCATTACCAACAATTGGCGGCATCTCTACGTACATATAAATAATGTGTGTAATGTGGTATCGACACTGGGAGGCTTCTCTCTGATACCATGTACCATCAATCACATGTTGTTGAGCAAGAGACTTAATAACCCCCACAAAGTCCCAGAGCCGGCATTGAAATGTTTTTATTTTATTTTTTACCTTTATTTAACCTTTATTTAACCTTTATTTAACCTTTCGAGACATTTCATTTT